>NC_046163.1:86492157-86696297 GCF_011064425.1 Rattus rattus | reverse complement strand
GNTNNANANCANACAGGAAATCCAGGACTCAATGAGAAGATCAAACCTAAGGATAATAGGTATAGAAGAGAGTGAAGACTCCCAGCTCAAAGGACCAGTAAATATCTTCAACAAAATCATAGAAGAAAACTTCCCTAACCTAAAAAAAGAGATACCCATAGGCATACAAGAAGCCTACAGAACTCCAAATAGATTGGACCAGAAAAGAAACACCTCCGTCACATAATAGTCAAAACACCAAACGACAAAAATAAAGAAAGAATATTAAAAGCAGTAAGGGAAAAAGGTCAAGTAACATATAAAGGCAGACCTATCAGAATCACACCAGACTTTTCGCCAGAAACTATGAAGGCCAGAAGATCCTGGACTGATGTCCTTACAGACCCTAAGAGAACACAAATGCCAGCCCAGGTTATAGTATCCTGCAAAACTCTCAATCAACATAGATGGAGAAACCAAGATATTCCATGACAAAACCAAATTTACACAATATCTTTCTACAAATCCAGCACTACAAAGGACAATAAATGGTAAAGCCCAACATAAGGAGGCAAGCTATACCCTAGAAGAAGCAAGAAACTAATCGTCTTGGCAACAAAACAAAGAAAAGAAAAGCACACAAACATAACCTCACATCCAAATATGAATACAACCGGAAGCAATAATCACTATTCCTTAATATCTCTCAACATCAATGGCCTCAACTCCCCAATAAAAAGACATAGATTAACAAACTGGATACGCAACGAGGACCCTGCATTCTCCTGCCTACAGGAAACACACCTCAGAGACAAAGACAGACACTACCTCAGAGTGAAAGGCTGGAAAAAGACTTTCCAAGCAAATGGTCAGAAGAAGCAAGCTGGAGTAGCCATTCTAATATCAGATAAAATCAATTTTCAACTAAAAGTCATCAAAAAAGATAAGGAAGGACACTTCATATTCATCAAAGGAAAAATCCACCAAGATGAACTCTCAATCCTAAATATCTATGCCCCAAATACAAGGGCACCTACATACGTAAAAGAAACCTTACTAAAGCTCAAAACACACATTGCACCTCACACAATAATAGAAGGAGATTTCAACACCCCACTCTCATCAATGGACAGATCATGGAAACAGAAATTAAACAGAGACGTAGACAGACTAAGAGAACTCATGACCCAAATGGACTTAACGGATATTTATAGAACGTTCTACCCTAAAGCAAAAGGATATACGTTCTTCTCAGCTCCTCATGGTACTTTCTCCAAAATTGACCATATAATTGGTCAAAAAACGGGCCTCAACAGGTACAGAAAGATAGAAATAATCCCATGCGTGCTATCGGACCACCACGGCCTAAAACTGGTCTTCAATAACAATAAGGGAAGAATGCCCACATATACGTGGAAATTGAACAATGCTCTACTCAATGATAACCTGGTCAAGGAAGAAATAAAGAAAGAAATTAAAGACTTTTTAGAATTTAATGAAAATGAAGATACAACATACCCAAACTTATGGGACACAATGAAAGCTGCGCTAAGAGGAAAACTCATAGCGCTGAGTGCCTGCAGAAGGAAACAGGAAAGAGCATATGTCAGCAGCTTGACAGCACACCTAAAAGCTCTTGAACAAAAAGAAGCAAATACACCCAGGAGGAGTAGAAGGCAGGAAATAATCAAACTCAGAGCCGAAATCAACCAAGTAGAAACAAAAAGGACCATAGAAAGAATCAACAGAACCAAAAGTTGGTTCTTTGAGAAAATCAACAAGATAGATAAACCCTTGGCCAGACTAACGAGAGGACACAGAGAGTGTATTCAAATTACCAAAACCGAAATGAAAAAGGGAGACATAACTACAGATTCAGAGGAAATTCAAAAAATCATCAGATCTTACTATAAAAGCCTATATTCAATAAAACTTGATAATCTGCAGGAAATGGACAATTTCCTAGACAGATACCAGGTACCAAAGTTAAATCAGGAACAGATAAACCAGTTAAACAACCCCATAACTCCTAAGGAAATAGAAGAAGTCATTAAAGGTCTCCCAACCAAAAAGAGCCCAGGTCCAGACGGGTTTAGTGCAGAATTTATCAGACCTTCATAGAAGACCCGCACTAATATTATCCAAACTATTCCACAAAATTGAAACAGATGGAGCACTACCGAATTCCTTCTATGAAGCCACAATTACTCTTATACCTAAACCACACAAAGACCCAACAAAGAAAGAGAACTTCAGACCAATTTCCCTTATGAATATCGATGCAAAAATACTCAATAAAATTCTGGCAAACCGAATCCAAGAGCACATCAAAACAATCATCCACCATGATCAAGTAGGCTTCATCCCAGGCATGCAGGGATGGTTCAATATACGGAAAACCATCAACGTGATCCATTATATAAACAAACTGAAAGAACAAAACCACATGATCATTTCATTAGATGCTGAGAAAGCATTTGACAAAATTCAACACCCCTTCATGATAAAAGTCCTGGAAAGAATAGGAATTCAAGGCCCATACCTAAACATAGTAAAAGCCATATACAGCAAACCAGTTGCTAACATTAAACTAAATGGAGAGAAACTTGAAGCAATCCCACTAAAATCAGGGACTAGACAAGGCTGCCCACTCTCTCCCTACTTATTCAATATAGTTCTTGAAGTTCTAGCCAGAGCAATAAGACAACAAAAGGAGGTCAAGGGGATACAGATCGGAAAAGAAGAAGTCAAAATATCACTATTTGCAGATGATATGATAGTATATTTAAGTGATCACAAAAATTCCACCAGAGAACTACTAAAGCTGATAAACAACTTCAGCAAAGTGGCTGGGTATAAAATTAACTCAAATAAATCAGTAGCCTTCCTCTACACAAAAGAGAAACAGGCCGAGAAAGAAATTAGGGAAATGACACCCTTCATAATAGACCCAAATAATATAAAGTACCTCGGGTGACTTTAACCAAGCAAGGAAAGATCTGTAAATAAGAACTTCAAGACTTGAAGAAAGAAATTGAAGAAGATCTCAGAAGATGGAAAGATCTCCCATGCTCATGGATTGGCAGGATTAATATAGTAAAAATGGCCATTCTACCAAAAAAGCGATCTACAGATTCAATGCAATCCCCCATCAAAATACCAATCCAATTCTTCAAAGAGTTAGACAGAACAATTTGCAAATTCATCTGAATAATAAAAACCCAGGATAGCTAAAACTATCCTCAACAATAAAAGGACTTCAGGGGAATCACTATCCCAGATCTCAAGCAGTATTACAGAGCAATAGTGATAAAAACTGCATGGTATTGGTACAGAGACAGACAGATAGACCAATGGAACAGAATTGAAGACCCAGAAATGAACCCACACACCTATGGGCACTTGATTTTTGACAAAGGAGCCAAAACCATCCAATGGAAAAAGATAGCATTTTCAGCAAATGGTGCTGGTTCAACTGGAGGTCAACATGTAGAAGAATGCAGATCGATCCATGCTTATCACCCTGTACAAAGCTTAAGTCCAAGTGGATCAAGGACCCCACATCAAACCAGATACACTCAAACTAATAGAAGAAAACTAGGGAAGCATTTGGAACACATGGGCACTGGAAAAAATTTCCTGAACAAAACACCCATGGCTTATGCTCTAAGATCAAGAATCGACAAATGGGATCTCATAAAACTGCAAAGCTTCTGTAAGGCAAAGGACACTGTGGTTAGGACAAAACGGCAACCAACAGATTGGGAAAAGATCTTTACCAATCCTACAACAGATAGAGGGCTTATATCCAAAATATACAAAGAACTGAAGAAGTTAGACAGCAGGGAGGCAAATAACCCTATTAAAAAATGGGGTTCAGAGCTAAACAGAGAATTCACAGCTGAGGAATGCCGAATGGCTGAGAAACACCTAAAGAAATGTTCAACATCGTTAGTCATAAGGGAAATGCAAATCAAAACAACCCTGAGATTTCACCTCACACCAGTGAGAATGGCTAAGATCAAAAACTCAGGTGACAGCAAATGCTGGCGAGGATGTGGAGAAAGGGGAACACTCCTCCATTGTTGGTGGGGTTGCAGACTGCTGCAACCATTCTGCAAATCAGTCTGGAGGTTCCTCAGAAAATTGGACATTGAACTGCCTGAGGATCCAGCTATACCTCTCCTGGGCATATACCCAAAAGATGCCCCAACATATAAAAAAGACACGTGCTCCACTATGTTCATCGCAGCCTTATTTATAATAGCCAGAAGCTGGAAAGAACCCAGATGCCCTTCAACAGAGGAATGGATACAGAAAATGTGGTACATCTACACAATGGAATATTACTCAGCTATCAAAAAACAATGACTTTGTGAAATTGTAGGCAAATGGTTGAACTGGAAACTATCATCCTGAGTGAGCTAACCCAATCACAGAAAGACATACATGGTATGTACTCATTGATAAGTGGCTATAGCCCAAATGCTTGAATTACCCTAGATGCCTAGAACAAATGAAACTCAAGACGGATGATCAAAATGTGAATGCAGATCGCCATGAGAGACACAGCCAGAATACAGCAAATACAGAGGCGATGCCAGCAGGAAACCACTGAACTGAGAACAGGACCCCTGTTGAACAATCAGAGAAAGAACTGGAAGAGCTTGAAGGAGCTCGAGACCCCATATGTACAGCAATGCCAACCAACCAGAGTTTCCAGGGACTAAGCCACTACCCAAAGACTATACATGGACTGACCCTGGACTCTGACCTCGTAGGGTTGCAATGAATATCCTAGTAAGAGCACCAGTGGAAGGGGAAGCCCTGGGTCCTGCTAAGACTGAACCCCAGTGAACTAGACTGTTGGGGAGAGGGCAGCAATGGGGGAGGGGTGGAGGGGAACACCCATAAGGAAGGGGAGGGGGAGGGGATGTTTGCCCGAAACCGAAAGGGAATAACATTCTGAAATGTATATAAGAAATACTCAAGTTAATAAAAAAAAAAAAAATGATTTAAAAAAAAGGAAACAAAAAAAAAAATATATAGTTTTCATAAATTTAAAATTTCCTTTTTTATTTCTTGACACAATTATCATGCAATAGTTTGGTGCTTAGTCTGCATGAGTATGTGTTTTTTCATTAATTTATATTGCTGTTAATATTGCCGTTAAGTAATACAGATATTACTTAAATTTATCTATATTTGTTGTCTTGCTTTGTGTCCTAATACACAGTTGATTTTGTCGAAAGTTCCATAGGCTGCTAAGAAGATTCTTTATTCTTTAGTGTTTGAGTGGGTATTTGTGTAGATGACTGGTAGGTTCATTTAATTCGTGACATCACTTAACTCCAATAGTACTCTGTTTGGCTTTTGTCCAGATGATGTTCTTATTGGTGATAGATTTACAAATGTCATGTGGAGAAAATATTTCAAAAATAAATGTTTAATGGATTTGTTTTTATTATATTTAATTATGTCAATTTCTGTCTGTATGGCAGTATGTGCACAAGTGGCCATTAAAGCCAGATGATCTCATCCAATACTTTAGACATAGATTTAGAGATAGAGGAAAGTTGTCTAATGTTAAACCTGAGAATTCAATTTAGGTCCTCTAAAGAGCAGTATGTACTCAACTTTTGAGCCTCAGGAAATTGTTTAAAATATAATTATGTCTGACAATGCACAAGATGAAAAAGATTTCTTATTCCATAACTCAATATTCATAAGCTTTCTACAGAATCAATAAATGAATAAATAAATAAATAAATAAATAAAGTGATGATTAATGAAAGTTGGCTTATAGTTTTTGCATTTTTTAAGTTAGTTAAACATTTTGCTTTTATTTCTTGGGTAAGAGAAAGCTGGAGATCATCTTGCTTTTAGGGATCTTCCAGATCCCCAAATTGATTATAGGATATATAGACCTTTTGGTCTCTATTATCACTTTGGCAGTTTCTTAATTCATAGAAAAGTATGCTTTTGCATGTTATCTTTAGTTTTTAGAGAGAAAAACAATTGCATATTTAAAATTAGTTCACAGACCCTATTAGTGGAAAAGAATCTTTGAGATTAACCAGTTGGAAGCTATTTAATATTTATAAATGCATCTGTACTTGTATTAGAAATTTTGTAATTATACAAAAATAAGTGCATGGCTAAAAATATGATTCTGTCTATAATCCAGCCAAAAAGGCCTAAATGACCAGGTTTGGATTGCTTCTGCTAGTGATAATAGTTCTTCATGCCTGCTGATATTAATCATTAGGTAATACATCTTTTATGATATTACATTATTCTGGATTCGGTTTTATGTTGGCATCCTCCATTCACTTGGACCTGAATTTTGTGCAGGGTGATAAATATGGCTCTAGTCGTTCTTCAACATGTGGATCTCCAATTAGACCAGCATCATTTGTTGAAGATGATTTTTTTTCCCATTGTATGATTTGGGCTTCTTTATTAAAAATCAAGTGTACCTTAGTCTGTGGGTTTTAACTTGGCCCCACTTGAGACCCATCTCATGGGCAAATGCTAATCCCTGACACTATTAATATTAATGTTCTGCTTGCAGGCAGGAGCATATTGTTCTCTGAGAGACTCCATCCAGCAGCTGATTTAGACATATAAAGACACCCAGAGTCAACCAGTGGATGGAGCTTGGGGTCTCTTATGGAAGGTAAGAGGAAAGGCTACAGGCCCCAATAGGATAGAACTCCACAGGAATACAAATAGAGTCTACTAAACTTGGGACTCTAGAAGTCTGAAGCACGAACCAAAGAACATTCATGGGCTGGGCCTAGGCCTCCCTGCACATATGTAGTGAGTATGCAGCTTAATCTTCATGTGGGTTCTGAAATACTGGAACAGGGGCTATCAAAAGAGCTTCTGTGTGTACATGGGATATGGTCTTCTAGCTTAACTGCCTTGTCTGTATTCAGTAGGAGAGGAAGCATCTAGCTTCACTGAAAATTGAACTGTCAGGCGCTGGGGGCCAGGAAGGGATATCCAGCTGGGACCGCACCTCTCAAAGGATAAGGGGAAGGGAATGAAAGAAAGGTTGTGGGAGTGGTTGACAGAGAAGGGGTAAGGAATGGGATGTAAAGTGAATAAGTAAAAAATAAAATTAAATTTAAAAAGTAAGGCAAGGAAGAAATAATTTTAATTAAAATGTTCAATAAAAACAAAGTTAAAATACAAAATGAAAAAGAATATTTCTTAGTGACCTCAAATTTTCAATTGCCCTATTTCTAAGAAAAATGAACTTTAAGATTTCAAGAAGATAAATATATATTGTAGTTTGAATGATAAAGGAAACCCATTATCTGTCATTTGAATCCCTAGTCCTCAGTGGATGGTACTGTTTAGTGAGCTCAAGAAGACAGATGAGTCCTTGCAGAATTTACGTCATTTTGAATGTAGGTGCCCTATACTGAAAACGTATCTAGCATCATACTAAAACTTTTGGGCTACAAATATAAAAGAATGATATGTTATGTTTTGGACTTCACCACTTTCCTTAAAGGCAGGCTTTGAAATTCCAAGCCATAGGTCATTTCTAGCTTAACTTCTCTCTCATGCTTGTGGTTGAGTATGAGTACTCTCTTTGTTCCATACTTACAGCTAAGACTGAAGCTTGTTGACAATCTTGGCCATTATGATAGACTACTATCCATCTGGAATTGGGGTAATTTATCCCAAATAGACTATCTTCCCTAAGTTTCTTTGTTCATGACATTTTATCCCAGCAACAGAAAAGTACCCAATGCAGCACGTTAAGTTAGAGGTTGGTCCAGTTTCCATTTAGAAGATTGCTACAAGTCAAAGCATTTTTATTCCACCGGTAGTCACATCTAGAGAAGACGGCTGCCACATGTACATTAGGAGAAAAATTAATTCTAACTATTCAAGTAAGGTAAAATGCCAAACCTTATCTTTTATATGTTTTAGATTAAGTTGTTCCCTTAAAGTTTAGTATCTCAGACCTCCAATTCAAAAGCCTTCTTCCATTTTGAAACATACAATCACGAAGATCATTTTTTTATGAATATGTCCTGGAATAATATATCCTGGATATAGACAACACTGAGAGTAAGAGAGTGCCTTAGTAGTTACAGTACACATAGGACTTCTAGAAAAAACTAAAAAGAAAATGTTTATGTGGAAGTATACTAGAAACACTTCAGCTTGAAGCTTAACATGATTGTACCTAAGTTCAACAGGACATAAAAGTACCTTACAATTGAACTTTTATGAATGTAGGTGGCTTACACTAAAAATTTATCTAGGACCCCACTAAAACTTTTGGACTATAAATATAGAGAAAATATATCTTATGTTTTGGACTTCCCTATTTTTCTCTTTTGTCTTCCTGTACTGATATATGACAGACAAATGGCATGATTCCCTCAAAGGCATGCAACAAGCAGGACTTTTTAAAATTAATTTAGTATTGTACTTGTATTCAATATATTATGATAACACCCATGCACATTACTATTTCTAATCTCTCTCTTATACCCTACAACTATATTCGTCTCCAAAACCATACCTCCCACTATATGCTTATCAGCTTTTAGCACCAGACATATACAATCAACCACAGTTACTGTACAGGGTACTGTCAAAGCCCATATCATACTAAGGACACAGCGCAGTCTGTATTCTTTCCAATCCTTCATCTCTGATTGTCCTTCAGAATCACTTCCACAGTGTTTCCTCATGAAGGAAGGGCTGCCGTAATTTTAGTTCAAAACAAAGCGTTTGCTAGTAATTCAACATATTCATGCTGATGACTTCCTTGCTGTTGGTATCCCTAAATGTCAAGTATAAATAATAATGAGGTTTAAATATACAAATAAAAGTTATATTAGAAATCTGTCCCACATTGGTATTCATTGTTATCATTTAAAATATTTTTCTAGATTATTGTGACATTAAGAAATAAAACAACTTCTTTTATTAAACTAATAAATTTCCACATAGGCCCTTATTTCAGAGGTGTTCCTACTTAATATATCTCACATATTGTATTGATGGTTTGTGATTAAGTAAGCTCATTTTCTATGACCCCAGATATTTCATAATCTTTAATTGTATACATAAATGTTTAGAAAATGGTGTAAATATGACTCTGTTGGTAAATATGAATCTTCTATACCTTTAAGTTGGAAAAGATAAGACAGGATGAAAAAGCTGTAGGAGCAATAGGAGAGAAAATTATAATAACAAAGTAGATTCAGGATACTTAATTTAATATTAAACAAACATTTTGCACATATATTTTACTTATTATTATATAAATCCACTACTAAGTACAAATTAATTGCTCAAGACAATTATGAGAATACATTTTATGTAAATGTTATCTCAGCCATGCAAAAAATATTAGATGATATTATTTTGAATAACAACTTTAAATGTGTCTTCTTTTCCTATTTGCTGGTTATATAAATGCATGGTTCATATTCTGTCCTCCAAGTAGTGTCCCTTGCATTTTCCCATTCAAAATTTCCTATTGTCCTTAAGTTAAACATAAAGCAGAACATGACCCTGAAAAGACCTGTTATCATGGGTTAGATAATTCTCCCTATTATCAATGAATCCCAAACCAAGCACTTTACTAAAGTAAAGATCAGCAGCATGCTTCTAAGGTTCTGTGTACTAATTGTGTGAATATTTTTACACCATTAATGGAATTTTCCTTTCATTAATCTATGAACTTGGGGGCATATACAGATCTTACACATTTGTCTGTTATGAATAAAATCACCAAAAACATAACTCTATACATAAGTGGGGACAAAATGTAGTATATCTTGAATAAGCAATACAGCACTTATCAATGGATAAGTTTTTTTTGTTTTTGTTTTTGTTTTTGTTTTTGTTTTTTACTATTTGACCATATCCTGTACATGCATGGTGAATTTTCATCATGCCAGCTCCCATTCCCTTATTTATCCCTCTTCTAAAATTTAAAGGTTTTTTTAATTTTAATTTAATGATTTTTGTTTCTCTATATTGTTTCTAACTCTTGGGATTGTCTGCTTGGATACAGGGAGGAGTGCCTCTGCGTGTGTGTGTGTGTGTATGTGTGTGTGTGTGTGTGTGTGTGTGTGTGTGTGTGTGTGTGTGTGTGTTTGTGTGTGTGTGTATCAGATACAGTTTAGAACCTGATCCTGCCTAGATATCAGTGGCTTGCCATAGCCTGGAGCTTTCTGAAATATGACAGTGGACTTGGTCTATTGTTTACATGAAATAAGCAGGAATTGTCCTAATAAAAAGTATTATCACTTGGGAAAATAAAAAAAGATGAAAGGATCAAAGATGACTGAGAAACCTGAGGTAGGTGTGAATGAATTATATTAGTTGATTATATATGATGTGTGTAGATGTTTTAAGCAATAAAGCAAATGTTCTTCTTGCTCAGTTTGCAGACACACCAAATTCTTTATTATTTGGTTCTGTAGCTGCAAACACATGCTCTGCTTCATAGTTAATATCTGCCTTCTTGGTCTTAGGTAAATTGTGACCATAAATCCACAGAAAACAAATTCAGTAAAGGTCAGAATATTCCAAAACACACAAGAAGTGATAAAGGAACGAATTGAAGATAAGTATCAGACTTTTAATTACTACCAACAAAATATAGATAATGCAAATTTCCTCATTGCTTTTATCTATTCATTCATAACTATTCATACAAGCACATAAACCACAAATGTGCACATATATACTGGCATAAGCTGCGTGGGATTAAGATCAAGAAGGCTATAGAATATTTAGAGATGACAGAGAGAATAATAAACAGAAAAAAATGTGTCTTTCAATCCTGCACCTACTCTTCTGCACCTATTGTTCTTCCTGATTGAGGCAGGGCAGGTTGGGAAGAAACACGAAGAGTTGTTTGCAACAATTTATCCCCAAATGATGTACTAAATTATCACCTGCTTTTTCCTTTGGCTGCTGCACTGCAAAGTTGACTCTTGGTATTGCTGGCTTAGCAGGTATAATTCATCCAGAGAAACACTTCATAACAAAAACAGCAAGAATATCTATTGACATTGGGCGCTGCCCTGCACAGGAAGCATATGGTATTTTTGTATTTCCATATGGGCAGTGCTTTGTGCACAACGATAGGATTGCTCTCTTTATGTTAAAAATTCCTTAAGCAAAAATTAATGACAAAGGAAATGGGCAAGTGTCCCAAACATACTGTTTTCTCATAAACTGAAGGACCTAACTCAGATTTTTAATAATCATCCATTGTGATATTTTGTCATATTTCTTCTTGCTATTCTGTTTTAAATAGAACACTAGGCTTCACCCATAGTAACCATGTGTAACTTTATATATGCCACAATATTCATGAGCTGTATTTTCAGAAAAAGACACATAGTTAGCAAATTTTCTATACCCTTAAATTTGTAGTATATCCATAACTCCTATAGTAGTGTGTATTGTGAGCTAACCTTTAAATGTTCCCTACTTCACTGATAGAGGCATTGAAAGTAACAGGTATCATTTCTTAAAACATCTAAATATCATTCTGCAGAGCTATGACCCATAAGATAAGTAATACTATTGTACACACAATTAAGTTGTATATATAATGCATCTATGAAATATAAAAATGTGGAATATACCACAATCTAAATAATAAAAACAATGTGAATAAAATTACATTTTAAAATATCAGATCAAATAATACATTTAACTCACTATTGTACCTCTTCCAGAAGAACTATTTAACTTTGACATTCACTTTTAAATTTCTTTATGTGATTTGGAAATTAACTCAAGTTTATGCTATTTATAAAAATTTGAAATCCCCATCAACTAGGATTGCTGTTCTGTGGTGTGAGTTAGGATAGAAATGTTCTATTCTTGGTCACTTCATTCTTCAGCATCTGAGGTTTGAGTGTGGGAACAACTATTTCTATTATGTTTTAATGCAACAAACTGTCTTTTATTTCCTGACCTAGATCCTGTACCTTCTGTTACCCTCCATGAAAATAGACTTAACTAAATGTAAACATGTTTTATTTTTTCATTTCTTTTATTGGATATTTTCTTTATTTACATTTGAAGTGCTATTCCTTTTCCTTGTTTCCCGCCTGAAATCCCCTATCACATCCGTCCTCCCCCTGCTTCTATGAAGGTGCTCCCAAACCGACCCATCCACTCCATCCCACCTCCCCACCCTGACATTCCCTTACTCTGGATGATTAAGCCTTCATAGGAGCAACGGCCTCTCCTCCCATTAATGCCAGTAGGAAGAGGCCATCCTCTGCTACATATTCGGATGGCGCCATGTGTTGTCCCCCCTTCCCCCCATGTGTACTCTTTGGTTCCTGATCTACTCCCTGGGAACTCTGGTGTGTCTGGATGGTTGATATTGTTCTTATGGGGTTGCAAACTCTTTCAGCTCCTTTCAGTTCTTTCTCTAACTCCTCCATTTGGGACCACATTCTGTGCCCAATGATTGATTCAAGCATCTGACTCTGTCAGACTCTGGCAAAGCATCTCAGGATACAGCTATATCAGACTCCTGTCAGCATGCACTGCTTGGCATACTCAGTAGTGTCTGGCTTTGGTCACTGTATGTGGTATGGATCCCCCAGGTGGGGCATTCTCTGGATTACCTTACCTTCAGTCTCTGCTCCTCACTTTGTCTCCATATTTCCTCCTGTGAGTATTTTAGTTCCCCCTTCTAAGAAAGTCTGAAGCATCCATAGGTCTTCATATCTGACTTCCTTCTTCTTCAGCTTCATATGATCTGTGCATTGTATCTTGGGTATTCACAGCTTTTGGGCTAATATCCCCTTATAAGTGAGTTCATACCAGGTGTGTTCTTTTGTGATTAGGTTACCTTGCTCGGGATGATATTTTCTAGTTCCATCCATTTGCTAACAATTTCTAAAGCCATTGTCTTTAATAGTTGAGTAGTACCCTATTGTGTAAATGTATCACATTTGCTGTACTTATTCCTCTCTTGAGGGACATCTGGGATTTTTCCAGCTTCTGGTTATTATAGATAAGGCTGCTATGAACATAGTGAAACATGTGTCAATGTTATATGTTGGAGCATGTTTTGGGTATATGCCTGGGAGTGGTATAGCTGGGCCCTCAGATAGTACTATGTCAAATTTTTTAAGGATCCGCCAGACTGATTTCCAGAGTGGTTGTACCAGCTTGCAATCCCACCAACAATGAAGGAATGTTCCACTTCCTCCCCATACTGACCACCATCTGTTGTCACCTGAAAATTTGATCTTAGCCATTCTAACTGGTGTGAGGTAGAATCTCAGGATTGTTTCGATTATTTGTATTTTCCTGTTTACTACTGCTGTTGAACATTTCTTTTTTTACTTTTTTTAATTGAATATTTTTATTTACAATTCATATGTTATTCCCTTTCCCCATTTCCCATCCCTAAGTCCCCTATCCCATCTTCCTCCCTCTCTTATATAAAGATGTTCCCACTCCCCAATTGCTACCCTTCCCGCCACCCCACACTGACATTCACCTACATTGGATGTCCAGCCTTAGCAGGACCAGGGCCTCTCCTCCTATTGCTGCCCAAAAAGGCCATCCTCTGCTACATATGTAGCAGGAGCCATAGGTCTATCCATGTGTACTCTTTGGGTAGTGGTTTAGTCCCTAGAAGCTCTGGTTGGTTGATATTGCTGTTCTTATGGGGCTGCAAACCCCTCCAACTCCTTCAATTCTTTCTCTAATTCCTCCAATGAAGACCCTGTTCTCAGTTCAATGGTTTGCTGCTAGCATTTGTCTCTGTATTTGTCATGATCTGGCTGAGCCTTTCAGGAGGCAGCTATATCATGCTCCTGTCAGGATGCCCTTCTAGGCTTCATCAATATTGTCTAGTCTCGGTGACCGAATATATATATATATATCTCCCGAGGTGAGACAGTCTCTGGATGGCCTTCCCTTCAGTCTCTGCTCCAGACTTTATCTCCATATTTCCTCCTGTGAATATTTTTGTTCCCCTTTCTAAGAAAGTCTGAAGCATCCACATTTTGGTCTTCCTTCTTGAAAAATGTACCACATTTTCTGTATCCATTCCTCTGTTGAAGGGCATCTGAGTTCTTTCCAGCTCCTGGTTATTATAAATAAGGCTGCTATGAACATAGTGGAGCATGTGCCCTTGTTTTATCTTGGAGTATCTTTTATGTATATGCCTAGGAGTGGTACAGCTGGGTCCTCAGGTAATGCAATGTCCAATTTTCAGAGGACCTGCAGACTGATTTCCAGAGCTTGTACCAGCTTCCAATCCCACAAACAATGGAGGAGTGTTCCTGTCTCCACATCCTGGCCAGCATCTTTTGTCACCTAAGTTTTTGATCTTAGCCCTTCTGACTGGTGTGAGGTGGAATCTTAGGATTGTTTTGATTTGCACTTTCTGGATAACTAAGGATTTTGAACGTTTCTTTAGGTACTTCTCAGCCATTTGGTATTCCTCAGCTGAGAATTCTTTGTTCAGCTCTTTACCCCATATTTTAATAGGGTTATTTGACACTCTGGAGTCTATCTTCTTGAGTTCTTTGTTTATTGTGGATAATAGCCCTCTGTCAGATGGAGGATTGATAAAGATCTTGCTCCAATCTGTTGATTGCTGTTTTGTCCTAAGGACAGTGTCCTTATCTTTTCCCCATCTGTTCATATGGCTCATCTTATCCTGCTTTAACTTTGCTACCTGTTATCTGTCTAGAAAATTGTCCAGTTCCTCCAGATTTTCCTGTTTTGTTGAGTATTGGTTTTTGTAATAGACTCTGGTTTTTTTTTTGTTTGTTTGTTTGTTTTGTTTTCTGTTTTTTGTTTTTGTTTTTTTTTAAATTTCCTCAGTTCCTGTTGTGATGTCTCCCTTTCCCTTTCTGATTTTGTTTATTTGGATGCTGTCTCTGTGGCCTCTGGTTAGTCTGGCTAAGGGTTTGTTTATCTTGTTGATTTTCTCACAGAATTACCTCCTGGTTTTCTTGATTCTTTTTGTAGTTCTTTTGTTTCTACTTTGTTGATTTCAGCCCTGAGTTTGATTACTTCCTGATACTTGAGAGTATTTGCTTCTCTCTTTTTTTTTTCCTGAAGCTTTCAGATGTGCCATCAAGCTGCTCATGTATGCTCTTCCCATTTTCTTTTTGAAAGCCCTCAGAGGTATGAGTTTTCCTCTTAGTACTGCTTTCATTGTGTTCCATAGATTTCTTTATGTTGTTCATTATCGTTAATTCTAAAAAGTCATTTATTTCTTATTTATTTCTTAACGAAGTTATCATTGAATAGAGTGTTGTTCAGCTTCCATGTATATGTGAGCTTTCTGTTGTTTTCATTGTTATTCAAGACCAGCCTTAGTGCATGGTGATCTGATGTGATGTATGGTATTCTTTCAATTTTCTTATTTCTGTTGTGGCCTGTTTTGTGACCAATTATATGGTCAATTTTTGAGAAGGTACCATGAGGTGCTGAGAAGAAGGTATATTCTTTTTTTTTTTTTCCTTTTAGGATGAAATGTTCTATAGATATCTGTTAAATCCATTGGTTCATAACTTCTGCTAGTTCACTGCATCTCTTTTTTTGTTTCTGTTTCCATGATCTGTCTATTGCTGAGAGTGGGGTGTTGAAATCTTCTACTATATTGTGTGAGGTGCAATGTGTGCTTTGGTTTGAGCTTTAGTAAAGTTTCTTTTACGAAATGCCCTTGCATCTGGACTATGGATGTTCAGAATTGAGGGTTCACCTTGGTAGATTTTTTTCCTCTGATGACTGTGAAGTGTCCTTCTTTACATATTTTGATAACTTTTGGTTGAAAGTCGGTTTTATTCAATATTACAATGACTACTTACGTTTGTTTCTTGGAACCATTTGCTTGGAAATTTTTTCCAGCATTTTACTCTGAGATAGTGTCTGTCTTTGCATACATTAATATAAAATAAAATCAATCTTTTCAGACTTTAAGTGATGAAGACAGAATTATGAAAATGTTTACTGAGAACTCTAGAGTATGTTCCAATCATTCTGTTAAATGGACACAGTATCAGATAACCACATATGTACTTATCTATGTACTCACAATTAGCTGTGTTTCTGAACCCTCATCATAAAAGCTTCTTTTTGCAACAGATTGTGACTGATAAAGAGACATAATAATGCTTAACATCAGAGACTTAGAGGTTATGGAGTTGCTTGGTAAATTGTTCTACTATATTATACTCCTCAACGATCCAGGTTCATCTTTTATGAACGTTCTTAAATATCATAAGATAATGGGGGACTGAATGACTTCAGCAAACTAGTGTTTTCCAGACTTGACAAAGTCTTTGCATACATGAGCTCACACAGGCTGCGATGAGATACACAGGACCTATACAAGGTCAATTCAGCCAATATACAAACATGGATGGAGGATTAACTCCAAATCCCACAGCCAGCTGGGAAGCTATTTTCAATTGATGGCTTCAGATAATATCGTCTAATGAGATGAGGACTAAAGGACACCTGTTCTTACTTGACTTACAGGAGAAATAACCTTGCCAATAGTTATTTCAGATCTTCATAAGAAAAATAAAATGTTCTTCAGACACATAGCAACTCAAAAAATACCCATGCTACAGTAGATCACTTTACATTCATGCACATAGCATGGCACAAAGAAAGCATGGTGAGTTTAAACAGCATAGCACATAAATTTGAGGCATAAAAGTGGCAATAAAAGTTGGAGAGAAGTAAATGATAGTAGTAGATTTTATCAAAACCTATAAGTGTAAAATCCTTTTGAGATATGAAGGTTCAAAATAAGTCATGGCTTTGTGAAAATAGACATGAGGTCTTGGGCAGTCCTTAAAAAAATCTGACCTCTGATGAGAATTCTCTGTTTAGCTCTCTACCCCATTTTTTAATTGGGTTATTTGGGAGTTTTTTGGAGTCTAATTTCTTGAGTTCTTTATATAGTTTGAATGTTAGCCCAATATTGGATGTAGAGTTAGTGAAGAGATTTTTTGTATCCGTAGGTTGCTGTTTTGTCCTATTGTTGTTATGCTTTGCCTTACAGAAGCTTTTCTGTTTCAAAAGGTCCCATTTGTCAATTGCTGATCTTAGAGCTTGATCATTGCTCTTTTGTTCAGGAAAATGTCCTGTGTGACAATACGTTCAAGGTTATTTCCCACTTTCTCTTCCATTAGATTCAGTGTATCAGGTTTTATCTGGAGGTATTTGAACCACTTGGACTTGAGTTTTGTGCAGGATGATAAATATGGATCTTCTACATGTAGAAATCCAGTTAGACCAGCATCATTAGTTGAAGATGCTTTCCTTTTGCACTGTAAGGGTTTGACTTCTTTGTCAAAGATATGGTGTCTGTAGTGGTGTGTTTACCTTTTTTGGGTCTTCGATTATATTCGATTTATCAACCTGTCTCTCTCTGCAGATACTATCATATGCAAATATTACCATTATTGCTCTGTAGTGCTTCTTGACGGATGGTGATTCTTCCAGAAGTTCTTTTATTGTTCATAACTGTTTTGACTATTCTGAGTTTTTTGGTTTTTCCTTATGACACGGGGAAATTGGAACCTGAAGAGGCAACTTCCAGTGGTTTGACATGGCTTCCAGTGGAGGCATGGCAAAAAACCACCTTCAAAATTTGAAACTAAAATTTTTCCTGTCTAGAATAATTTAGGGATAAAAATGGAGCAGAGATCGAATGAATAGTCAACCAGTGACCAACCCAACTTAGGATCCATCAAATGGGCAGGCACCAATCCCCGACACTGTCACTGATACTATGTTGTGCTTGCAGACAAGAGCCTAGTATGACTCTCCTCTGAGAGGCCCTACCATGAGCTGACTGAGACAGATGAAGATATTCACAAGCAAACATTGGGCAGAGGTTGGGGACCTCTATGGAAGAGTTAGGGGAAGTATTGGAGGAGCCGAAGGGGATGGCAACCCCATAGGAAGACCAACAATGTCAACTAATCTGGAGCAGTGGATGCTCTCAGGATCTGATCTACCAACAAAAGACCATGCACAGGCTGGTCTGAGGCCCCAGGCACATATATAACAAAGAAGTGCTTTGTCTTGCCTCAGTGGAAGAGGTTGAGCCTAATCCTACAGAGACTTGATGCACAAGGGTGAGGGGATGCCTGGAAGGGAGCATCTTCTCAGAGGCAGAGAAGAGGGAAGCTAGGGAGAAAAATTTGTGAGTGGGGAGTGAGAGAGGAGAAAACATTTTGCATGTAATTAAGTATAATTAAAAAATTCTGAGCTTACCCATTGTGAATTGGTTGTAAATACATAGATTTGTAGTCTTGACTGAAAACTAAATGGTTATCTACTTTATTGGTAAATTACATGGGGGGGGGATTGAGAAGGTGATTTCATACAGCATACCAGTTACTGGTACAAATTTTGCCCTTGTTATTGCTGACCATTCTGTTTGGGAGACTGACATTCTCCCATGTTGTCTAATAAGCCCCAGCAAGTCTTTCAGCCTTGTCACTCCCATAATTTCCTGGAAACTATGTGACTAGATTCAAGTACACAATTCTTCACTAGCCAAAGGAAACTCGTGTCCCCAGCAATCAACACAGCTGGTTATATTCTCATTGGGTTATGTTATAGTCTCATAATGAGTGCTTTTCAGGGAATAGTCTCAAAAATGTACCTGTATATTGTGCATTATTTTAGAGCAACTAAGTTATAACTATGAGCAGAAACCAAATGAATAGCCATGATTTTACCTAGTTCACTTGTAACATTAGAAAACATATCACATAAAATTGTTTAAAGGAGAGTAGAAACAGATATCTTGTCTCACAGCTTCTGTATCTTTCCTGCTATCTTACTTAACATCAACTAAAACGAATAAACTCTTCTAGAATTGTGAAAAAAATCACACTGCAGGAGAATTTTCCTGTCTAAGATTTCCCTGAAACAGAAAATCTCCTGTGTGGAAACATAGTCATTGGCTATGATTCAGAAGCACTTACTGCTCAAAACTGAATTCTCAATAATGAGAATGGTGACTCATTGCAAACCAAGATGATTAACCAAGGAAATATAAAGAATTTTTGATAGACAGGCTTAATACCTTTGATAACTTTACTAGGTTAAGGAAAGAGACAAGGTGACATTATTTCAGTAGCAAGGAACAGATAGTTTGGAATAATGCAGACTCACCAAATTAAATCACCTTATTTGACCCATGCCTCAGTCAAACAGGATGAAAACCATGATCCATTCAAGCACCAATGTGAGTGAAATTGCTTAGTAAATGATTTCTGAAGCTGAAATGATGCCAACTACGGCAAGTTAATTGTGTAAAACAAAATATCAACCAATTCCAAATATTAAGAGTTAATGTGGTTGAGCCATGGACTACCTGTTTTATTATCAAAACAAAAAGGAAATAAAATTCTTTAATGGCACTATGCTACAAGAGCTGGTTAAAACTTTTATCCTAAACTCAGTTGCCCTGAGATAAATAAAGATGATTAATGAATGGGCCTTTTCTTGCAATTTCCTGGAAAGGGGACAAAGACACAATATATGATTTCAAGAGTGCTGGTGAATGTAGATTACAATGTTCTCCAGACCAGGAAAGAAAGTGCCATCATATTTGTCTATGGACTTAAAGATATAAATGGGATCTTTTGAGCTAATTAAAGGTAATATAATTGTTACTGTAATTGGTTTCAATTTTATACTTAGGTACTTCCTGCAGTACTTAGGTAGCAGAAATTATTCTCTAATTTGAGGAAAGCAACAGAAGCAGTCAGTGCATAAATGATTTCTCTAAATCTATCCTCCTTTTATTTTCAATCTACAGTCAGTCAGTGTATATCTGGATACTTCTTCTAATTGATCTTCATAGCTTTCAATACAAACATAGCATCTTCTTGACTGGTTGGATAGGGTGTTAGTATCTTTAAATTGGGTGTTATATGACTATCTGCCAAAGATGCTAATCAACCTCAGTGTAAGTCACATAAATATCTAACAGCTGGCATTTCTGGAAAAGTTTTAATAAATCCAAAACACTTAATATCTATGGCAATCCAAGAAGGACTGCTGTTTTCCTCTCCAGCAAAGTAAATAAGTTCACACACTATAGGACTTTGAATATTATCATGAATATGTACTTAAATGGGAGATTTTTGGTCATTTATATTGAAGAACCCACACTTGGTTTTGTTTATTCAGGCCACAAATGTTAATTCTGAGTGGAAAAAAACATGGTAAATATTGGCATAGCCTTTTTGTGCTTACACTATATTAATGATGGTTTTGAACCCCTGGGTCTACAGAGCTCATATAGATACTATTATGCTGCTACTTGAGGACTAACAGGAGACACCACCATTTGGGCTATAGAAACATAATCAAGAATATGATTTTTGAATTGCCACTGGTTCCTCTGAATATTTTCAATTTTTTAAAATTTATTTCTTTACACTTCAGATTTTATTCCACTGCCCGTCCACCTCCTGATTGTTAGACATTCCATAACTCTTCCCCATCCAATCTCCCAGTCTTCACAAGTATCACGCCATCGCACCCACTCCACCAGACCTCTAAACTTCCTTGGACCTCCAGTCTGGGTTAGGTGCATCTTCTCTGACTGAACCCAGACACAGGAGTCCTCTGCTATATGTGTTGGAGACCTCATCTCAACTGGTGTATGCTGCCTGGTTGGTGACCCAGTGTCTGAGAGATCTTGGGGGTCCAAGTTAATTGAGACTGCTGGTTCTCCTACAGGGTTGTCCTCCTCCTCAGCTTCCTCCAGCTTTTTCTAATTTAACAAGAGGAGCCAGCAGCTTCTTTTCATTGGTTGGGTGCACATACCTGCACCTGACTCTTTCAGCTACTTGTTGGGTCTTTGGGACAGCAGTCATGATAGGTACATACCTTTTTGTGAACATCCCATAGCCTCAGTAATGGTGTCAGGTCTTGAAGCCGCCCGTTGAGCTGGATCCAACTTGGGTCTGTCACTGGAACTTCTTTTCCACAGGCTCATCTCCATTTCCATCCCTGAATTTCTTTCAGAAAGGAAAAATTATGGGTCAGAGTGTTGACTGTGAGATAGCAACCCTATCCTTCACTTGATCGCCTGTCTTTCTACTGGAGGTGGGTTCAATAAGTTCCTTGTCCCCACTGTAGGCCATTTCATTTATACCCCCACCTTCCCTTGAGTCCTGAGGGCCTCTCACTTCCCAGGTCTCTGGTCCTGTTTCCATTCTTTCTGTTGGCCCTCAGCGCTTCAATCCTTTTCTCCCACCCAATACCAGATCATGCTCCCCTCTTTCCCCACCCCATCTGCTTTCTATCCTCTTCCCCATTCTCCCTCCCTCCTTGTGGTTGCTTTCTTCTTGCTCCCTAGTGGGACTGAGACTTCCTCAGTTGGGCTCTTTAGCTTGTTGAGTCTTTTGAGTTCTGTAGACTGTATGTTGGGTATTCCATACTTTTATTTAGCTAATATCCACTTATTAGGGAGAACATACCATATGTGTCTTTTGGGGGTCTGAGTTACCTCACTCAGGATGATATTTTCTAATTCCATCCATTTGCCTGCAAAACTCAGGATGTCCTCGTTCTTAAATATCTGAGTAGTATTCCACTGTGTAAATGAACCACATTTTCTGTATCCATTCTTCTGTAATGGAACATCTGGATTGTTTCCAGCTTTGGTGATCACAAATAAGGCCCATATGAACACAGTGAAACATGTGCCCCTGTGGCATGTTGGGGCATTTTGGGGTATATTCTCAAGAGTGGTATTCCTGAGTCTTCAAGTAACTCTATTTCCAATTTTCTGAGGAGCCTCCAGGTTGATTTCCAGAGTGGTTATACCAGTTTGCAATCCCACCAGCAATGGAGGAGTGTTCCTCTTTCTGCACATTCTCACCAACCAGTGTTTTCACCTGAAGTTTTGATCTTAGCCATTGTGACTGGTATAAAGTGGAATCTCAGAGTGATTTTGATTTCTATTTCTCCAATCACTAAGGACTTTGAACATTTCTTTAGATGCTTATCAGTCATTCAATATTCCTCTCTTGTAAATTCTCGGTCTAGTTCTATAATCCGTTTTTTGATTGGGTAGTTTGGATTTTTTTGGTGGTTTTATAGATATTCTTGAGCTCTTTATATATTTTAGACATTAGCCCTCTATTGGATGTGGGGATAGTGAAGAATTTTCCCCAACCTGTAGGATGCCAATTTGTCTTATTAACTATGTGCTTTGTGTTACAGAAGCTTTCTAGTTTCATGAGATCCCATTTATCAATTCATGATCTTAGAGCTTGAGCCAATGGAGTTCTGTTTAGAAAATTTCTCCCTGTGCCAATGAGTTCAAGGAACTTTTCCACTTTCCCTTTTATTAGATTCAGTGTATCTGGTTTTATGCTGAGGTCTTTGATGCACTTGGACTTGAGCATTGTGCATGGTGAAAAGTATGGTTCTATTTTATTTTTCTACAGACAAACAGCCAGGCAGCCGGACACCATTTACTAAAGATGCTTTTTTTTTCCATTGTATATTTTTGGCTTCTTTGTCAAAGATAACGTGTGCATAAGTGTGTGGATTTATTTCTGGGTCTTCAATTCTATTCCACTGATCAACCTGTCAGTCTCTGTACCAATACCATGCAGTTTTTAATCACTATTGCTCTATAGCAGTGCTTGATGTCAGGGGTGGTGATTCTCCCAGCCATTCTTTTATTGTTAAGAGTTGTTTTTGCTATTCTAGGGTTTTTGTCTTTCCAGATGAATTTGAGAATTGCTCTTTCCATGTCTTTGAAGAATTGTGTTGGGATTTTGATGGAGTTTGCAATGAATCTGTAGCTTGCCTTTGGTAGGATGACCATTTTTACAGTGTTAATTCTGCCAATACATGAACATGGGAGATTTCTTCATTTTATGAGATCTTTGATTTCTTTCTTGAGAGACTTGAAGTTCTTATCTTTCACTTGTTTCATTAGAGTTATCCCAAAATATTTTATATTATCTGTGACTATTGAGAAGGGAGTTGTTTCCCTAATTTCTTTCTCAACCTGTTTATCATTTGTTTAAAGGAAGGCTCCTGATTTGCTTGAATTAATTTTATATCTGGGCACCTTGCTAAACTTGTTTATCAGCTGAGTAAGTTCTCTGGTAGAATTTTTGTGGTTACTAAGTATACTATCATACCATCTGCAGTTAGTGATACATTTAATTCTTCTCTGCCAATTTTTAATCCCTTGATCTCTTTTTGCTGTCTTATTGTTATAGCTAGCACTTTGAGTACTATATTGAATAGATATGGGGAGAGTGGGCTTTCTTGTCTTGTCCCTGATTTTAGTGGGATTCCTTCAGTATCTCTCCTTTAATTTGATATTGGCTTTTGTTTTGAGTCAAACTGCTTTTATTATGTTTAGGTATGGGCCTTGAATTCCTGATCTCTCCAATACTTTTGACATGAAGCTATTTCTGCATCTAAGGGGATGATCATGTGATTTTTTTTCTTTGAATTTGTTTATATGGTGGATTACATTAATGGCTTTACAGATATTGAACCAACCTTGCATCCCTGGGAAGAAGCCTAGTTGACCATTTTGAAGGATGGTTTTGATGTGTTCTTTGATTCAGTTTACAAGAATTTTATTGAGTATTTTTGCATCAGTAGTCATAAGGGAGATTGGTCTGAAGCTCTCTTTTTTGGTAGGGTCCTTGTGTGGATTAGGTATCAGACTAATTGTGGCATCATAGAATGAATTAGGTAGTGTTCCTTCTCTTTCTATTACATGAAATAGTTTGAGGAATATTGGTATCACACCTTCTTTGAAGGTTTGGTAGAATTCTGAACTAAATCCATCTGGCCCTGTACTCTTTTGTTTGGGGTTCTATTTCCTAATGAGATATGGGCCTGTTTAGAAAGTTTAGCTGCTCTTGATTTAAGTTTGGTATGTGGTATCTGTCTAGAAAAACCATCTATTTCATTTTCCAGGGTTTTTGTTTGTTTGTTTGTTTGTTTTTTAGTATAGGCTATTGTAGTAGGATCTGATAATTTTTTGAACTTCCTCCATTTCTGTTGTTATGTCTCCCTTTTCATTTTCAATTTTGTTAATTTGGATACTGGCTCTGGGCCCTTTATTAGTTTGGCTAGGGGTTTATCTATCTTGTTGATTCTCTCAAAGAACTAGCATTTTGTTTTGCTGGGTCTTTGTATTGTTCTCTTTGTTTCTATGTTGTTGAGTTCAGCCCTGAGTTTGACTATTTCCTGCCATCTACTCCTCTTGGGTGAGTTTGCTACTTTTTGTTCTGGAGCACTCAGGTGTGCTGTTAAGTTGCTTGTTTAAGATCTCTTCAGTTTCTTTACCAGTACACTTAGTGGTATGGATTTTCCTCTTAGCACTGCTTTCCTTGTGTCTCATAAGTTTGGTTATGGTGTGTCAACATTTTCATTAAATTCCAAAAGGCCTTTATTTCTTTGTTTCTTACTTAATGAAGTTATCATTGAATAGAGTGCTGTTCAGCTTCCATGTGCATGTGGGCTTTCTTTTTTCTTTTTCTTTTTTTTTTCCTTTTTTCTTATTAAAGGCCAGCCTTAGTTCATGGTGGTCTGATAGGATGCATGGGATTGTTTCAGTCTTCTTGTATTTGTTTGAGGGTTGTTTTGTGACCAATTATATGGTCACTTTTGCAGAAGGTACCATGTGTTACAGAAAAGAAGGTGTATTCTTTTGTTTTAGGGTGAAACTTTCTGTTGATATCTGTTAAGTTCATTTGGTTCATAGCCTCTACTAGTTTAACTGTGTCTCTGTTTAGTTTCTCTTTCAATGACCTGTCCATTGGTGAGAGTTGGGTGTTGAAGTCTCCCACTAAAATTGTGTGTGACTCAATGTGTGTTTTGTGCTTTCCTAAAGCTTCTTTTATGAATATGGGTGTCCTTGCCTTTGGGGTATAGATGTTCAGAATTGAGAATTTCTCTTCGAGATTTTTCTCTTTGATGAATATGAAATATCCTTCCTCATCATGTTTGATAACTTTTGATTGAAAATCTATTTTATTAGATATTAGGATTGCAACTTCGGCTTGTTTTCTGGGACTATGTGTTTTGAAAGACCTCTAGCCATCTTTGTACTCTGAGATAGTCTCTGTCTCTTATTGAGGTATGTTTCTTGTATGCAGCAAAATGCTGGATCTTGTTTGCTTATCCAGTCTGTTAGTGTATGCCTTTATGTAGGTGATTTGAGTCCATAAATATTGAGACATATTAGACATAGATGACTATTAGTTCCTGTTATATTTGTTTTGTAGGTGGCTTTATGTGCTCGTGGTTCTCTCTTTTTGGTTTTATTGTGAGATGCTTATTATCTTGTCTTTTTTTTTTTTTTTTTTTTTTTTGGTAGAGGCATCTTTCTTGCTTTGGAGTTTTCCTTCTAAGATCCTCTGTAGGGCTGGATTGAGAGATAGATACTGTTTGAATTTGGTTTTGTCCTGGAATATTTTGATTTTTCCAACTATGTTGATTGAGAGTTTTGCTGGGTATAGTAGCGTGTCCTGGCATTTGTTTTCTCTTAGAGTCTGCATGTCCTCTGACCAGGCTCCTCTGACTTTCATAGTCTTTGTTGAGTAATTCTGTATTTACTATGTAGTGTAGTTCTTATAGGTCTGTCATTGTATGTTGCTTGGCCCTTTCCCTTGCACCTTATTATATTCTTTCTTTGTTCTGTGTGTTTAGTATTTTGAATATTAGGAGATGAGATGAGATGATTTTCTTTTCTGGCCCCATTTGTTTGGTGCTCTGTAGGCTTCTTGTATCTTTATGGCTATCTCTTTAGTTAGGTTGGGGAAGTTTTCTTCTATGATTTTGTTGAAGACATTTTCAGGTATTTTGAGCTGGGAATTTTCATTCTCATCTATTCTAATTATTCTTAGATTCAGTCTCTTCATTGTGTCCGGAATTTCCTGGATTTTTTTTGGGGGGGGGTTAAGAGTTTCTTATGTTCTGAATTTTCTTTGACCACTGTTTCAACCTATTCAACAGTATCTTCTACCCCTGAGATTTTCTCTTCTATGTCTTGCATTTTGTTGGTGATACTTACATCTGTAATTCCTGACCTCTTTCCTAGGTTTTCAATTTTCTGGTATGTCTCCATTTGTGTTTTCTTTATTGTTTCTTTCCACTTTTAAGTCTTGGATCAATTTATGCAATTCTTTCACCTGTTTGATTGTGTTTTCCTATATTACTTTAAGGGATTTATTTGTTTCCTTTTTAAGTGCTTCTACCTGTTTAACTGTGTTTTCATGTATTTCTTTCAGTGAGTTATTTATATCCTCCTTAAAGAACACTATTATCTTCATGAGATAGGATTTTAGGTCCGATTCCTGATTTTCAGGTGTTTTTGTACTTTCACGGCTTGCTGTGGTAGAAGAACAAGGTTCTGATATACTTATATTGGCTTCTGTTGCTTATGGTTTTGTGTTTGTCTCCTGCCATCTGGTTATCCCTAGTGTTTGCTGGCTTAGGTGAATCTTGAATTTGCCTCCTTTGTCTGTGGATTGCTTCAGGTCTCGTGGTAGGCCTGTGGACTGGACTGTAGCAGACCTCCTGCAGGGCCTTTCAACAGGAGTGTATTCAGAGGGGCAGAGAAGATGCTGATTTGTTGCCTCCTGAGAAGCGTTCAGACTGTTGTGTCTTCAGAGCAGGAGCAATCACACTGTTTTCCTCTGTGAAGCTGTTCTGGGGGGTGAGGGGTCTATGGTTTCTGTCTCCTTTTGTGCAGCATAACTGTAGGTAGGCTTTTGGTCTGTTGTGTCACTTGCCCTGCCTGCCTCAGAGCTCCTAGGAGGCTTTCAGACTGTGGTGTCAATTGGCCAGTTGCCCTATGTTCAGAGAAACTCCTTGGATGCCTTCAAGCTGTGATGTCAGTTGCCTTCAGTACAGCAGATCTGGGATGCCTCAGGATGTGGTATCAAATATTTTGAGTGCAGTGATTACTCTCGTATGCTTCAGAATATGATGTCAAATGTTCTGAGTGCAGTGGATTCTCTGGTAAGCAGGGAAGCACACTAACTAGCAGTCTGTCCCAACAGAAAGGATCAGGCAGACAGAGATTGGTATTCGTTGTGTGGGCAGTTCTGGGAGATGGTGCATCCCTGAGTACAAGGTCCCCAGCACCTTCTGTGGGACTTTGCAGGGAGGGGGTTCTTAGGAAATGCTGAGTGAAGTGGATCTTCTGATATGTCTTAGAATATAGCCTCTTCCAGGAAGCAGACTACGTATCAGTATGTCCCACCAGAAAAGACCAGGTAGAAGGAGATTGGTATTCATTGGATACGAGGTTTGGGGAGAATGGTTCCTTTGAAATTTGATGGCTGAATTTGACTTGCAGTTAGCTTGAACCCACAAACTTGCAAATGTAGAAAGAACCCAAAGCCATATGTGTCACCTAGAAATGATGTCAACAAGAATGTGAGGGCTCTGCATTGTCCTCTATCTCTGTACATTCTTTGAAAGTGGCACATACAAAAACAGAAAGTGTGGCCAAAATCTCATCATCCACCCTCCTGTTTTATACAAAGGGTACTAATACCCACAAAGGAGCCCCATTCAGAGAGATTCTCCTAAAATTCTGAGCCTGCTTCACTGATAATTTGGCTAAGCAAAATAATTGATGGGATCCTCTGGGCTTGTGCATCTATTCAACCTCAACACCAGCTGTTAAGAATAGGAAAACAGGCTGGTGACACAGTTCACTGGACAGAACTCAGACATTTTTAGTTGTCTGGCCAATGTTCACCTTTGGTACCATTTGAATGAAGCCTGCAGTTTTGCCAAAAGCCTAGTGTTTGGTCTGCCACTTGGAAAACACAGGTTGGCAGATTATACTCTTTTCTTTGGGGGCACTACATTGCAGAAAGTAATTGCTGCTGCTGATAAACCATCTGGATTCATCACGTGACTGCCCAAGTCAAACATTATTATCTGATGAAACCAACTAAAGTCATGGTTCTCTTCAAGCCTGAATCACAGCAGACTGTCATGTGTGCCTCAGCCCAGCCACAGGACAGTCAGAACCTCTATTTCTGATGTTAACATTAACAATGCATATACAGACTTGAGGCACTTATCTGGAGAGAGAGAGAGAGAGAGAGAGAGAGAGAGAGAGAGAGAGAGAGAGAGAGAGAGAGATCATGTGTATGTGTATGTATGTATGTTTGTACTTTTACTGGAAAAAAGGGCTGTTATCTTAGATACTGCCTCTTTCTGAATTCTAGATGATTGATTATTTTACACTATATACACTGTCTAGATTTTTCTATTGGACCTAATAGTGAACATATTACAAAAACCAGCCCACAATGATCTATCATTCTTTATCTATTTCTAATATTTTTCGAGTCTTTGCTTGGATTTAATGTTGATGCTAATTTCATTCCAGATATTTCAATATGACTACAAATGCTTCTCATGAGCTTTTGCTCTGAAGTCTCTTCATATCAAATGATATTCAGTATTTTTTCAGGTGCTTATTTGTTACCTTTATGTCTGCTCAATTAAAATGTCTGTTCAGCACTTTTGTTCACTTTCAAAATGGTTTTTCCTTCTTGTGTTTGATTTCATATTTATCTCACATTAAGTATTTTGCGAGTATCTTCCCTTGTGCAGTGTGTATTGCCATCCTTAGTTTTTTGTTTGTTTGTTTGATCGACTTTGCAGTTGTTTTAATGTTAAGACTTGACTAGTTAATTTAATGATGGTTTGATTGTTTTCTGTTTGCAGTCATACTTTACATATCTGGAGTAAGCCTCACAGATCTTGACCTCTATTTTTTATTCTTAACACCAATTTGCAATTTTATATTTCAGGCATGAGCTTGTGAATGAACTTGTATTATTATTTGGATCTAATTTAACATTTCACCCTGAATGTTTAATACTTAAAGAATATTTAGTGAAAAGTTTGTACAGCTTAAAATAAATTGCTTTTGAAATTAAGAAAAACAATATTTAAACAAATTGGAATTTGTACAGGTGATTTATAGCATCTTTGTTATTTTTACTTCATATCCTTAAAAATGTCATTTTATTTTATTCATTTCTATGTTATTTTTTTAATTTTTATTTATTTAATATATGAGTACATGGTAGCTGTTTTCAGACTCACCAGAAGAGGGCATCATATACCTTTGTAGATGGTTGCGAGCCACCATGTTGGTGCTGGGAATTGAACTCAGGACCTTTGGAAGAACAGCCAGTGCTTTTAACCAATGAGCCATCTCTCCAGCCCCCTTATGCTATTTTTATATTATGTTTTCCTTTTCACTGGATCTTCCCAGCTACTTCATGCTCTAGAGCCACACAACTCCTTTAGATTTTACTTTCTTTAAAAACAAACAATAGGAATCAAGCAAACTATTAAGACATGAGTATACACATACATACATACATACATATATACACACACACACACACACACACACACACACACACACACACACATACACGTACACAGTAAGAGACAAAGATAGAGAAGCAGAGAGAGAGGAGAGAGAGACAGAGAGAGAAAGAATGACCAAACAAAAACAACAACAACAACAAAAAAACAGAAACCAAAATATTCAATCAAAACATCAATGGAACCAAAGCAAATACATATGAGACAAAAAAGCTGCACAAATACTATTGAGTTAATTTTGTGATAGCCATCTCATGCTGAGTATAGGACTTACCCTGAAATAGACCCACTGATAATCCATGGAGGAAACATTTTTTCCTATGCAAGCATCTATAAATTACAACAGTCTTTTGGTTAGGGTTTTGAGCCCATGTTCACGTTCCACTCTAAGCCCCTTTCTTGATTAAATCTGTGTAGTCCTTTGTGTGCTGCCATTCTCCATAAGTTCATATATGTCATTCCTTTAATTTATATCACACTATTTCCTAAATCACATCCCCCAGTCCCCTAAGAGGTTTTCTGCTTCGTCTTCTGAATAGCTCCCAAGCACCAATGGACAGTGTGATAGACACATTCTACTTATCCTTCAGTGCTGGATATACACCATTTAGAATGCTCTATATTGTGGATGAATTACTCATATTATGGTAATGTATGGTCTTCATTGTGTTTTGAAATGTATTTTAAAATATACATTGTCTACAGTTTGATTTCTATCCCTCAAACTTTAATGTTTCTATGCTCTCTTTGAGATGCTCTTTAGTTTTATACTGATTAATATATCTTTAGGTTAAATAAATTAGAAATTAGATCCTAGTCAATGCTAGCATATTATTAATGAACATTTTCTCATAGAATGTATCTCCAGCAATTATTTGCAAGAATTTTAAGTGATAAAGTAGGTAATGTTTGTACACAAATCTGAAATAAATAAAGCAGACTCTATAACATTTTAACAGAATCAGCAGACTTTGTGATATATACAACCCAAGATCTAGTGACTTTTTATGTTCTCACCTGAAGGGTATCTTGTTCTAGGAAGCACTTCTTTGAAGAAAAGAAAAGAAAAGAAAAGAAAAGAAAAGAAAGGAAAAGGAAAGGAAAGGAAAGGAAAGGAAAGAAAAAGAAAGGAAAGAAAAGAAATATTAACATTTTTATTAGGGTTCTCTAATAAAAGAGAACTGATAGAGTGAACATATATATAGGCTTTAATAGAGTGATACACAATTCTTGATTGGACTTTTCCAACAATAGCTGCCACAGGACAGAATAGCCTTCGTTTGACCAGGCTGGATATCTTACATGTTCTTCAGAAAACACTGGAATGGCAATGAAGAAATAAAATTTCCAGTGAGAGTAAGAGAAAGCAAATACAAAGCAAGAAATTATATCTTCCATTTCCTTCATATAGGCTGTCACCTGAAGATATGGTCCATATGTAGGGTCATTCGATCTCACGTGATGGAAATTTAGGGTACACCTTTCATCTCAAATGATCCAATTAAGAAAAATGTCTCCCACTTGTGCCCAGATGTTTGGGCTTTAGTTAATCTGGAATGTAGTGATTTTGCCTCCCAGCAATAGTGATCATATCTACTGAGGTAATAGATTGCTCATTATAGCACAAAAGCACATAGAAAATGTGCCTCTACTTTCCACTTGGTGAAAAATTTGAGATACTGACCTCATAGAGGTTAAGAAGATCTCTCAGTTAGTAAAGGGCTTGTTTTGCAAGAATGATGAACTGAAATTAACTACCAAAACCCACAGAAGCAAAATACAGTTGTATACTATTACTCTCAGTTCTGAGGGGGTAAAGAAAACAGACCCCTAAAAATGATGGTTTATTAGTCTAGCTTACTGGGTAAGGTTTGGTCCTTTTACTAAGGAATAAGTTTGAGAGTATTCCTGAGGAGGACACCCATGTTTAACTTTACAGCTCTGTAATCATGTACATACATGTTCACATAAATATGCATGAACATGCATACACACACATAAAAACATGAATAAATATATAAAAAAACTACATAGTCAATAACTGGAAAGGAGATTAGTATCTAAGACAAATATTAACAACTAAGATCTGCAAAATAATTTAAATCATGGAAATTATCTTCATACATTCATTTAATCATCCTAAAATATTTATTATTATTAATACATAATACATTAAAACATTAGTGTTAGTTAAATTGAATGTTCCTAAGTCATATGCACTGATCAGTTGTATCACAATATAAAATATAGAGGTTTATAGAAATGAAAAACCTATACTAATATGGGTAAAAGATTAGTAGTATCCCAGAGAACTGTGAATGGCCTAATTCTATCTCCTTTTCTGAGGTTCTTGAAAAGTTAAACTGGTTAAGAACAGTTTCTCAATTCCAGAATCACTCACTACAAACAGGGTAAGCAACAACCCATTGATTCAACATACTTATTATTATTAAATATTTTGATGAGCAATGTTCAGAAAAGCTATGTTGAGAATTATGAAATCAAGATGTTGTGAAACACTCAAGGACTCATCCCTTCATTCTTTCTTTCTGTCTTATCAAAACAGAAAGAGCACTTCTTCATAATAAAGAAATTTTGCTTGCCACACTGTAATCTTGAATATTAAATTATTACAAAGCTAAACTCAAAATATAATTTAGAGTTGAAAAGGGCATAAAATTATGTTAATTTTTGGCATTTTATAAAAGTTCAGAGTATATTTAAATAAGCAACTATGATGACAGTGAACCAGACAGACAGAAAACCTGGTAAGACTGAGCAGGATCAAAGCCTCTGAAACGAAGAATTGAGGAGAGGTGGAGCTACTTCACTGCCAAACCACCTGATCCAGAACATGTAACCATGACCCCACTGAGAGGACCTCCACAAAAGACACTGTAGCATAAAAACCTGGAATGTTCAACGCTAAGGAGGTATCTAGATAGGCCCCAAGTGTTTAGCCAGTGAGCTTCCTTCCTGGGCATTCCTTTGCACATAAGGTACATAATGTATTTAATCCCTGCTTAATCCTGAGAAAGGTATATGCATTCACATTCACCATCAAATAAAACAGTTTGGACAAGCAAGGACTGTCTCCTTCATCAAGGATCTCCACAGGGAGAGGCCTTAAGGAGCTGTGCCTAAATCTCAGGAAGAAGACTTTCTTCTCTCTTCCAGCCCCTCAGTACTCTGGCACTCACTGGAACCAAACTGAATTTTGTCCCCATCTGGATATCTGCCTTCTCCTTCCTGCCTAGTGCAAATGGTTTGAGGGGAAGCTGGGACCGACAGACAGTTCCCAACTCACCACAATAAACTGAGGGCATCTGGGTACATAGGAAATAGGACCCACAGCATCAATCTCAGACTCTGCAGTTTCTAACCCAGGAAAAAAAGAAATAGGACACCTCTTACAGCCTGTGAACTGCCTCCTCTAAGCGGCATGTGGGCAATGCTTGGGCACTCCAGAGGCGAGATAGGCACTCACAGCAGTAATCAACTTGAATATTCTAGCAAATTTTATTAAAATATTATATTCTAAAATTTGCATTATAGACTGAAGAAAAGGTTTTTATCAGCTAGTGAGATTAGGATTGTACGAATCTTTATTTTTTTTTTCTGGAGCTGGGGACCGAACCCAGGGCCTTGCGCTTGCTAGGCAAGGGCTCTACCACTGAGCCAAATCCCCAACCCCGAATCTTTATTTTTTAATATGATGAATATATACTCCTTTCCCTTCTGAAGTCACTTAAATATTATACAATGTACAAAAAATATATTATTTTTTGAGAACCTTTCTCATTATACAGTTAAGTTTTGCCACAATTACTTGACCACATCTCTCTACTTCCTCAAGCCCTGAGTAGACAGATAAGCACTGTTATGTCTGGAGTATTCCAGTGTCTTGACCTATATCTTAGCAGTATTTTTCCTAGCATGTACTATTCCTAGCAATAACTATTAGCGTGTACATATATTATATGAACATGTCATTACTGAAAATCAATTGCAGATTTATATACTATTAAGTATTAAGTGTTGTTATTTTAAATCTATCTGCCCTTCAAAGTGGAATGTGAATGCTTTCCAAATTAGAACAATGCAAATTTTCATGCAAGACAGTTCTTTCTTAAAGTAATCCTTTAGATGAAGCTGCCTTTCCAGTATTAAGAAAACATCTGTTGGAAGCTCAGCAATTAAGACAAATAGTTTTCTCTCTAATTGTTTGTACTTGAAATGAACATGAGGTTATTAAGAGAAGCCTAGGACATATGAGAGAAAAAGCTGAATGAGAAGGAAGGAGATACAGACACGGACAAGAGCACATCCTTGCTATGAACTGTCTTGAGGGCTATATGCTCAGTGAAATTGAGATAGAGGTCATGACAAAAATAGAACTGAATGGTGCTGAAGGTTTGCTGTTCCAAATGAGAAAAGAAACAACCCTGTACCTTCCTCTGAGAATGTGGGAACGTAAATGTCAAAATAGATGCAGTAAACTGTGAATAACCCAGGATGATGGGTCCAAAAGGGATGACATATACCCGTCTGACTTTTACATCTTGTTGGAAGTAATCCTCTTTGAGAATTAATGACCCAAAAAATGTATTCAAACATTCTTCAGTCTGAATTGCCTTCAGTCTGTCATTAAAACTTAGACAATGATGTCATTCAACTTTCTCAAATGATGTAAAATTTCTATTTGCTAATAATTTAACATATAATGGTCTGAAAAGACAATGGCTATGAAACTTAGTCATTTAAACATAAAACTGCTCTATTAACACAATGAAAATTAGGACTTTACTTAGCAGTTCCTTTTGGTAGACACAAAAAAAGAGCTGGTTCTCAGTGTAGCTACACCAAATTGCTGAAAGACATTGGAAGTTGTACTGAAGGTCTACATTGTCTGTTTAAAATCTTTTGACCTCTTAGTGACTTTGTTGAATGAGCTCCTTCAATGAGACCAATGACAAGAGAAATGGTCCATGCTGGATTGATATTAAGGCTCACCTCTTTTCAATTCCTTTTTCAGTAGTCTCAGAGGAGGAAAAGAATCAGACATGCTCCCTTAATTTTGTTTCTGGCAATTAACTCCCAGAATAACACCAAATAATTACAACCATAACATTGCAGAGGAAGTTAGACTAGCAGTAAATGTGGCAATGCTGTGAACTTTGACAAACAAGCCCCTATAAATAGTTCACGACTAGCGTGTGTGAACCTGGAACATGTTCTGCATGCTTAGAAAATTTGGAAAAGACAATGTGTTATACAGAAAAAAAAATCCAAATGCTTGAAGTATGACACTGTGTCTTAAGAACAGAGGACAAGAGAAAGAACCACAGTGAGGATTAGTTTTAAAGATATAATCAGAAACTCTAGTTGTTTTCTGTCCATTTATCTGTGCATCATTTCCTTTATTTGTTTTAATTTCTTTTGAGGAAGTTAGGGGGTAAAAGCGTAAAAAATTTCCTGTTTTGTTCTTCCTAAGAGTATGCACAGGCATATCATGTAAAACATTTTTCTAAATTGATGAATAATATGTCTTAAATCTCATCAGACATTATGAAGTTGATATTCATTACCAGCAAGAATCTAATACTTTAAGTACCATAGCATTTTCCTTGATGGAATCTTTTTCATAGATTCTAAATTCCCCTACTCATTTAAAAACTGACCTCACTCTAAATAAATTTGAGTGTTGAATTCTACAGTTATTAATAAAAGTCTTTTGAAAGTCTTTCATGTATTGCCTATTCTCATATAGTGTTGCATTCTATAAAGTCATGGAGAAAGCAGTTAAGTGATTAAAATAAAAGTTAGTTTTTAAAGAATTCATGCAATATTTCTTCTGAAATTTGGACTGAATTACCTCTTCTGGATTTACCAGGTAGTCTACCTGATACTCAATAAGAGGATTATTTTTCTCTAGAGAAATTTGATCCTTTGAAATTTTTAAGATATTGTTCTACCTAAAACAATTCCTAAACAAAGGATTAACTTAAGACCTGCTCTAAAGGCAGCCAGATGTGCTTAGTCATATAAACCTGGCCATACATCTGGCTAAAGATGTTGTGGATCATAGAGAAGGAACTGCTATTACCACTAAACTAGATTAACCTAGTTTCCAACAGCAATCTAAAATTTATTCATTTACTCTCAAAGAAATGTAGTTCTCAACCCCCATCAAAGATGCTCCTCTTTGCAGAATTCAGTGTCCATTAAAGAAAATCACAGCTAGGCAAGATACATAAACTGTGTATATAGTGCCAGCCCCTAAGGAAACATTACAGCACAGTACTTGAACTAAAAGCTCACAGAACATAGATGAAAAAGGCCAAGAAAGAGTGTAAGAGCCAGAGAACCAATGGTGAGATTGTGTCCCCTAGAACTGACAGTGAGTCATTACTTATGATACCACAACAATGTGGTTGCAACCTATGCTAAAATGGTAGCCTGGAACAGTGAAATCCTACAAGACTCTCACTTACAGGCGAACTGATTACTACTTATAGCGGTAAAAGGAGCATTAGTCTTTCTCAGGGATGAGTTCTCTAATTGGTTGTCTAAGATACCAAATGTTCAGCCCCAAAATCTTATACAAACAACCAATAGTAAATCGTCTCAGCAGGTTGCATTTATGTATTTTATACATGCACATATTTGATTATATATATATGAAAGAAAAAGTGACCATAAATTTCAGAGGCAGTAAAACAGTTTGTGAGATATGGGAAGGGCTTGAATGAGGAAAATAAGGGAAATACTTGCATACTTTTACTTATTTAAAACATTATAAGATGTTATAATGTCTTAATAAAGGTGGATTTTTTATGTCATAAAAGCTTAGAATAGTTTTATGATTTATTTTTATTTTTTGTCTGTATATGTATGTGTGCACATGTTATTAATGTCTTTTAGAGTCTATAAAAGGCAATTAGATACCCCCAAGCTAGAGTTATTTGTGATTGTGCACCAGATGATATGGCTTCTTAGAACTGAACTCTGGTGATTTTGCTCAGTATTGTGTATTCTGAGACATCTTTCTATTTTCAGATGTTGTCACAAGAGATGGGATTTAAGGTTTCAATGGCACATCTCAGGCCCAGTGTTTCTCTACATATCTTTCTACCCTCTGCCTGGGGTATCCTGATACAAACCTCTCAGTTATCTCTTTAGCCACATGCCTTTACGTTTTCTACCATGATAATTGTTGACTAGCCCATTGTAACTGGAAGAAAGCTCCCAGTTAGTAATGCTTTCAAAAGAGTTTTCTTGGTCATGATATCTCTTCCCGGTAATACAACACTAAGTAAGACACCAGCAAATTTGCTTATGTCACATTTTCCCAAGGCAGTTAAAAGCCAGGAGATCATGAAAACTGGGATTTACATACTTTGACCTGGAGATAATTAGCTATATTCCAAAATTGGTCCCTGGTTGATTTCCTTTTATTGTATTTGTTTCAGATATAGACTTTTCCTATATCAAAAATTGAGATATTAATACAGAGATAGAGGCTACTCCTATGGGTTTGGCAGAAATGATGATATTCATAGATACTTCATTTTCAAATTCGAGTACCCCATAAATGAATCAGTGAACAAGTAAGAAATGGGAATTTTCCCTGGAATTTTATGCTGAAGAAAATAAAAGGAATGGAACTCATCTCTGAGAAAAAGATTTCACACACTTCAAACAACTCATCAGACCACATTACAGAATGTAATTGACCCCCCATACATGGGTGACCCCTATACATCATTATCACATCAATGGTGTACAAGGTCACAACTTAACCAGGATTTCATAAATGAGCACAGCCTTCACTATCTGTTCATACTTTAATCTCACTTCAGGACACCCAAAATAGAAATGGTGTTTCACTGAAATCTTTATTTCTCTTTCCAATGTAGCCATATTAAATAGCAAACAAAACTCAATTATGTCAGAAATATCAAAAGTTTTTTATCTATGGGGATATCTATACCTGTTAGAATATAGTATAGTTTTAAATATGATAATATGTTTAATTCATTCATTTTAAAACATGTTGGCATATTTTGACATTGCACATGTTGATCTTTCACTAAAATGATGAATTTAATTTTAAAAGGTTAAATTATTTGTAACAGCTACTCAGTATTTTTTCTGTGTCCAGGGTAGATTATTCTATAATCTATACAGGTTATAGAATGAAGAGTGATATCTGCCTATGTGAGGTATGACCACATCTCCTTATCACCTTATCCTTCATAAAAATGATTCAACAAGGAATGTCACCTAAAATCATTTTCCCATTTTCATGTCTCAGCAATCATTTTCACTTACTAGGTATATGTCACACTTTCTGTATTTGATTTCATCTTCTTTTAGTTTCTGGCTTCATGACATTTCAATGAATGCCAATTTTGAGTTCTCTATGAGTTCTCATTCTTCAAAACTCATGTTTTTTATTTCATACAAATGCTTAGCCTCTTCAAACACACACACACACACACACATACACATACACACATGTACATACACCTCTCTCACATATATGAACATATAAATATACATAATATACTCTACATTATATTAATTTATATATCATATATACACACATTTTGATAGATAGATAGATAGATAGATAGATAGATAGATAGATAGATAGATAGATACCAATGTTTCTGTATTTTACCATGATTCCCCAAATGTCTCTATTTTAGTTTATTTAAAATCCTTATAGAGAATTATCAGCAAAAGCATTCTGTATCATCTGTGTTTGATGATGTATGTATTATTCTTAACAAAAATGTAACTTCCCTTGTGGGGAAAATGTTTAAGAACCTCCCTAGTTTTATTTCCCCAGGTCAGACTTTGGGATAGCCACCCTTCTTTATCATTAATGCATCTTGTTTTCTCCATCTGATCCTAAATTCTCACATGAATACACTCATACAACTGCACAATTCAGACACTATCATTTGTTTATAAATGAATCTTATATATCTCTTAGTAACCTCCTTCCGTTTCTTCCTTGGCAAACTTTTGCACATGGAAATTTTTTGTTGAACCTATTCCCTTGGATCTTTGAAAATCTTGCACTTTTCCTTACCTATGCAATTATCTGCCAGGACCTGAACAAGTTAACCCTGGTGATGGGAGAAGGAAAAAAAAAAAGACAAGTCACCTGCATAGAAGTGCATGCATCAGTTTGGGTGGGCCAGGCACTCTGGTGGAATAGCAACAGCAGTAATTCACAAACCCTGCAAAGTAGGAGGGAAGGAGGCAATTTCACCATATGTGGCCTTTAGAAGAGAAGAGTCTTGGTTTACACTTATTCTTACTTTAAAGGAGAAATCTCTGGCTGATAGTCTCTGGGTCCACTGGTTTTTGCTAAAATTCAATTATTGTTTAACAGCCTTGCTCCAATTTTGGGAAGTCATGCCATGTCCATGGGTCTGAAGCATTGGATTCATTGATGTGCCTGTGCTCATGTCAACAACATACACTCACTAATTACCTCATCTGCTTCCCACAATCAGCCACAGTTGTCCAAAGTAAAAGCTGTAAATCTCAGGCTAAAGAAACATTCATTTCCCTTAAGAAAATATTAAGAAAATATTGAGAAATGTTTTTGTCAGACTTAAAAGGGAGGACTACTATGCTCATCTATTTAGTAGAGAGTAAGAATGATGCTACTAAATATTCTGTATTACATAAGGCACAACCCATCTATAAAATATACAGATCCTGATTTATACAGTCCATAAAGTCAATTGTTTTGAATTTGCAATTCTGCTGTGGTTTGTATTATGCCAATATGTAGAAATACTCTTTACTATCCATTTTACACTTCTAAACATGTATCATGTCTTGCAAGCTGCCCAACTCATTCCATTAGGTTCTCTAAGTTTAATAATTCAAAAACTTCTCCTGAACCAAATTTTGTTGAGACAGTTTCTTTTCCTTCATGTCCACATCCTTAAAGACTGTATTCTTCCCACATTTTGTACCATATACTTCATGAACATGCATTAAATTCAGTCTCTGGTTACCTCCTTTACTATTATGTTTGCCATTTTTCTTCATAAAACTGCTCTAGATGATGACTATTTGTCAGCTCCATGGCTTCTGAATTTTTAGTTTGCTGTGTGTGTGTGTGTGTGTGTGTGTGTGTGTGTGTGTGTGTGTGTGTGTGTGTATATGTGTGTATGTCTGCTCTGGATCCTTCAAGATGTCTCTGGTTGATCTCTATCTTATATATAAAATAAAACTTTAACCATATTATGGAATGGTCATGTTGCTATATTCCTTATAACCTATATAAATCATCACATCTATACATTTTCAAAGTCATATATTTATATGATAAGTACTTGATACATTTTTATAAGCAAGAGAATATCCAGGAGTAAACTAATAGCATACTAAGAGATATTTTTTCTTGCTTTTGTTACTGTGAGTAGAATATTCATCTTCATATGAATGACAAATTTTTAATTATGATCTATACATTGTTCTCATGTCAGTACTATCAATACCCTGAGAAATTCATTATACTCCCTCCTACATGCTAAAATTCATGTTATTTGCTATGTTACTTCACTGTACATGTAGAATATTTGTGATCAGACACACAAAACTAAGTCAGCTTAACCATTCTTCCTTTTTTACCATCCCCAGTGTCTTCTTTTGTATAATAAAAGACTGCCAGACTTAAATATTGGACAGAATCTATTTGTTTCCCTTTACCATCTGCCTCTCTAGAATGTTCTGTCATTCTACTTTCTAAAGATAGCTTTTTTCTTTTTTTTTTCTTTTTTTATGTATTGGTACTGCCTGGCTGTTTCTGGTCAATGGATATCCTAATTTTATTTCTGTTGCTGTTATGAACACTATGATCAAAAGCATCTTGTAGGTGAGAAAAATGGTATTTCTTTGCTGAATGTTCCTCATCACAGCCCATCATTGAGAGAAGTCAGGGCATGAACTTGAACTCAGGCAAGAGAAAAGGCAGGAACTAAGAAGGAAAGTTGCTTATTGGAAATCTCTGAGCATCATACTCATCTACCTTTCTTAAACCTCCCAGAAAACATGCCAATAAGTAGGACCACTCAGAGTGTGATAGCCCTCCAATATATGAATCATAAAAAACATCATAGAGAAATACCAAAAGAATTTTCTGATGGAGGCAATTCTCAACTGAAATTTTGTTTTCTCAGATAAATATGATTTTATAAAGGTAATAGGCAATTAACAGCACCGTAGTTTTAAGCAATAAAAAAATACATTCCAAGATCATTCTGTTTAAAAATGCTGTGTTCCAAGATGGCATGGTTTCTGGAAAAAGAAAAGAAATTTTATGTACCAGTTTGTTGACTGTAATTTAATGTAGATGCAGTGCTTGTATCAAGTCTCAAGAATGCTTAGAAAAATGGCAAAAATGCAGCAAAATCTCTTACTAAACTTTCACAGGCTGGACCTCCACCCAGTTACTGACATTGTTCCTCTCTGAAACCACTTGTGATGTACTTCTGCTTCCACATTTCTTTAAGTCCAACAGTCTTCCAGACTTCTGCTACAATGGTCCATTATGCTCCGTTTAAAGCATTCATTTTTTTCTACTCGAAAGTTTCAAAGACTTCCACATTTCTCAAAAATCAACATAGTTATTTTATCACAGTAACAGACCACCCTCTATTACCAAAGTCTTTATTAGTTATTTTTCTGTTGTTCTGATAAACTATCTTGCCCAAGAGAGGCCTAGCAAAAGAAGAGTTTACTTGCTTTACAGTTTCAGAAGGATGTATATCCATACTGGTGAGGAGACGCAGAAGGAGGAAGCTGGAGAAAGAAGCTGAGACCACATCTTAAAGGATTAACAAGATGGTGAGCATGAATGAGAAATAGAGACTATGAACTCTGAAAACGAATCCCTAGTGATATATTTCCCTTAGCAATATAGCATCTTTAATAAAGTATCCAGATACTGCCGTCAACTGTACATAAAGTCTTCGAATACATGAACTTAAAGTTAACAATTTTTATTTTAAAAAACACATTGCAAACTAAGTGAATGTTAAGGGGAAACATAATAAAATAGGAAGAGGTAAGTTGGCTTGGAGGGTTGTAGGTTAGAGTACAAAAGGAAATGAGTGAAGAGATAACAAACCAAAAAGAGATTACATTACAGTAGATTCTCTCTCTCTCTCTCTCTCTCTCTCTCTCTCTCTCTCTCTCTCTCTCTCTCTCTCTCTCTCTCTCACACACACACACACACACACACACACACACACACACACACACACACACACAAAGAGTCAGACAGAGAGAGTTTAAATAAAATTAGCCTACCATAGGGCAAGAATATTCCTACTAGACATCATAGAAAGAAAAATGCCCACTGATAAGGATAGAACTTTACTGGAGTTATTTGAGACCAACAGACTTCACACATTACAGGCTATTAATAATTCTCTTAATTACCTCCTGAAACTAGATGATAAGTCTCTACCGTTGAAAACAGCACATATTGAATCATAAAACATGAAAAAAATCAAACTGGTACTAGTTTATAAGTTATATCTGAACCATATTGCTTTCATGGTATTAAAAGTTTCTATGAATGCTATAGAAGAAAATAAAAATCATCAATAGTTTTATCCTGAAAAATACTTAGGAGCTATAATAATCACTGGCCTGGAAAGACAAACACATTGTTGAAATAATGGCATTAGTATCATGGAGTAAATAAATCACATTCTGATTGGAGTTAGGGCCAGCACTACAAGATCTATACCTTTACTAGGGCCAAGAGCCTATAGTTAGACTGTTCATAGACAAGAAGGGAGAATGTAGTGCTATTATTTTGCCTATGCACATTTTCATAAACTGATCTTCATGACTTCTTGCTAAAATCACAGAATACTGTATCTTTCAAACCTTTTAAAAGAAGCTTGTATATGTAACAGATTGTGATTAACTCAGAGACCTACCACTGATTGTGTTGGAGAAAAAAATATATATATGTGTGTGTGTGTGTGTGTGTGTGTGTGTGTGTGTGTGTGTGTGTGTAAAACCATCTCTCCCAAACATGAGGGATCATTGCAGAAGAGATAGCAGTAATTTGTAAGTGACAGCAATGATGGAAGATTATACAAAAAAAAAGTGTATTCCAAATACAGAAGGGCAGCTTCATGTCTGCATTCACTATGGTTATGACAATACAAGGCATGTTAAAATTCAAGCCAGAAAAATTCTACCATGGAAAACATGTTGGGTATTTATTACATCCCTCATTGAGGAGCTATTGGAAACTGATAAATTCCAGGAGAGGAATAGTAACTTTACTTCAAGATTGTGTCCCCTAGCATGTCAAATATGCTTCAGTGGAAGGCTGTACATTCAAGAGAGTAAATTGGATTTCATGGATTTAAGAAAAGAAAGCACAAAGTATGGTAGGTAGGGAAGAATGGCATAGATCTGGGAGGAACTATGAGAGTGAAATGAATATGATTAACAATGTCCAAAACTCTCACATAGTCTTTTTTTCAAACAGGAACCTAAATTGGAAGAATCATTTTGACAGTTTCATATATTTTAAATGGCTTTCTATCAGAAAATTAAGTAGTTAGAAGATTAATGAATTAGACTCTATTAATCTTAAGACATCTGATTCTGATATAAATGTCATTAGTTTCATTAATTTGAAATCCTATCTCTGGTAACAAAACATGACTTACTTATGCAATTGCTCCTTTTATGTATTTGAAAGTCTCTGTGATCTTTTTTTTTCTACTAATACTAATTGAAGAGACAAAGTTTACAATTTAGAGTATCTAACAGAAACCCAATGCCAGGAATGGGGAATCTCCTTTTCAGTTGCTTTTCAAAGATATTTATTGCCATAGCACTTGCTTACCTTTCAGTAAAAGAAAATTATGCACTATTGTTGAAGATGCCACATGGTTCAAAAACTGAAGTAGGAGAAATTGATCGGGTTCTATCTTGAGAAGCTTTTTCCTGAAAGAAAATAAATATGAGCTCTAAGGAAAGCTTTTCAAGTATCAATGTGAAGAACACACACAAAAGAAAGAAATAAACATTTGATTCAGGAAGTCTGCATCAGCTCTGTGTGCTTCAGTAATAAAGTTCCATGGTACCCAGAATTTAGATCATATAAAACTAAGGTAATTATTAAGTGCAAGTGATATGATTTTATAACTAGATGTTTTATTAATATTAATTTTAAACAGTGGGGGCATCTTGCATGCATGATTCACTTTTCTCACAAAATCATGACCACTGGTCTTATTTGGACTCAGTCATTCAATCATGTTTGAAGCTAAGATCACAGAAAAAGAATGGAGAAAAGGGTGGTACAGATGTGTATATTATGAGAAACCAGGGAAATGGTGAAGAGAGAACTGTCTGCTGAGGCCAGGATATCCAGACAGTAATTAAATCTAGAATTGTATAAATTTACACTGAACAGTTCATCATGTAGCCCAGATTCCTGTGAACACTAAACCTGTTAGACATTTTTTATAGAATCCAGAAGTCTCTATTCCCATAGCAATATAGAGATGTACCATCTACATTCTAGTAAGAATTCCCTGGAAAGAACCTGCAAAGATGAAAACAGATCCATTGTTTACTAGAGGTTTAAACAAATAGCTTTGTCTGATAGAGTTTTGTGTTTGTCCATTTTTGAATGAGCAGAACTTTGTAGTTTACATTTAAGAAATGCCTACTAAGTGCTACAACTACACCATTTTTTTCCTGTAGGACTCAATATGGGCTTAGCACAAACGATATGTATATTTGTGCTACTATAGGATTGGAAAAAAAACACACATCAAAGGACCAGAAGCATCTTGGAAACCTAACAATTTGTATTATTTGTGGTTCTTAAGTGGCATGGTTTTCATCTCCGCCTAAGACAACGCTTCATAGTTACCAAATACAGGATTCTAAAGTAAAAAAGCAAGATATTTACCACTGCTATTTCAGCCCCTTAGTCTTTGTTTTTCCCCAACTCCACATAAAAGTGGACCCAAAGACTCTTTCAACAATAATTTACTTCTGCTTCAGGAATTATAACATATTCCACACATTCTGGAACAAGTTGAGGAAAACTGAAATGGCATATTCCATTCTGTTAGTCGCATACCCCGGACTAGAGGGAACGCTGCCCACCCACAAGACCTCTTGGGATCAGAAAAACCTGTGAATACCAAAATTCAATGGACCACTGGACAATCTGACTTTCTCTAAACCCAATGATACGTCCCCTGAGTAAGAGTTCTCCTTTTGTGACATATCACCCATGTATGCAGATGCCTTTCAGAATTTTAGAATTTTGAAATGAAATACCACTTCTTCCCACTCCCCATACTTTGGCAATAGGTGAATGTTACTTTTCCTTTTCTATAGAAGTTTTTAATTTTATTTTAAGGATGTGGAAAAAGCTGGCTAGAAATAAACTTTATGTACAATTTCTCAGTCCCCTATCTTTTGAGAACTATCTCACAAGTGCTACATAATGTACTTTATGCACCTGCACCACTGAAGGCGAAATCTAACTGACTCCAACAGAAGCCATTATGGAAAGTTTAATTCTGCAGCCATTTTTAAAAGCAAAGTACACAGCTGGGAGCTCTCTTAAGGGTATCTGCAACGTGTACTGCATCTATTTCCCAGTAGGCTCATCATGTCATGCCTAAGACTCATGGCCTCTGGCTGCCACAAAAAGCAATGAATACATAATACAAATGAATACTCAAGTGCCCCCAAAATTAATTGTTCTGAAACAATGTACTGTGCTTATCTCAAGATGCATTCTAAAAAAATAAAAGGAGAAGGCATTACTGGGTTTTCCTTCCACTATTAACTACTTCAATATTTCAAGTGAGAACAAATTTATATGTTGATTGCTTCATTATTGGTTTATTATTTTACACAGCTTTGACACACCCTGTCTCCATTGAAAATTCTGTAAAATCTATGATAAGGGATTTCAATATTTTTGATCTTATAAAAAATTGTTCTCACATTCTCAGTACTCAACTTTTGGAATCTCTATAATTTTCAAAGCAAAAGCAGGCCTTACATAGAAGACTTTGTCCTAGAACCCAACAGTAACATCTTTTCATTTTTCCAGATATCCAAATGTGTGCCTCAGTTAGTAATCATTAGTATCTGAAATTAAATTTGCTGCATACAGGCATTTCTGACTGCTTTAACCATTTCTGTAGACCATGGTCAATGCTTGATTACATGAAAAATATACAGTAAGGATCCATGATTTGCTGACATTGATACCCTGGACTAAAATAGTATGTAAACGCAGTGTTCTATTCTGCAGAAATTCAGCATGCTGGGGATTTCCGTTACCAAGATAAGCTTTCAGGCTTAATTTAAAGTACATTAGGGGAATTCCAGGGCAGGTGATCTTATATATCTTAGAGACAATCTGGAACTATTATTAGGGTACCAGGGCTGGAATCTGTTGTTGAGAAATTCTAGGATAGGTAGCCTTATCTTGTTCTATCTCTTAAGAACATTCCAGATCTATTACCTGGGTGTGACATCTGGAAACTGTTGCTGACTTATTATTCTTGCTTCAGGCCAAGTGGTGGGACAGTTTCTGACTAGCTATCTGAAGCCTGGGTTTTTAGGTCTAATCTCCTGAATTGCCAATTTAAAGCCTTTCTTGGAGTCAGCCTGTCTCATCAGCACAACATATAATCAGCCAGTGAAACAGCCACCAGATTAAATGAATTGATTTGTATTCAACATGACTTAACTCTTCAAATAGCAGATAGTGGATTTTAAGCTGTATTAATCTGTCTATTTTTCTGCACATAAATTGATTCAGGAAAACAAAAGGACATTTCAAACACAAACCCACTTTCCCCTTGACAGCCATTGAATCACTGCTTAGATGACTGACTTTGAAGGCCTTCTTATTTCCATAGGTCGAGAATATCAATTCAGAAAACATTTTCCAATAAAATAGAATTTATTTTGTTTCATGCCATTTGTATTTATAATAATGAATATATGCAATATGCACATATCTGTATATATATGTGTATAGACATACATGTTTTCTTTTTTATATCTATTTTTTTGTTGGATATTTTTAATTTACATTTTGAATGCTATTCTCTTTCCTGGTTTCCCTCCAGAAACTCACTATTCCATTCCCCATCTCCATGCTTCTATGAGGGTGCTCCCTCACCCACCCACCCACTCCTGCCCACCTTTCTGCCCTGACATTCCCCTATACTTGGACATTTAGCCTTGACAGGACCAAGAGCCTCTTCTCCCACTAATGCCTTTCAAGGCCATCCTCTTCTACGTATGCGGATGGAGCCATAGGTCCATCCCTGTGTACGCTTGGGCCTGTGGTTTAGTCCGTGGGAGCGCTGGGGGGTATGGTTGGTTCATATTGTTGTTGTTCTTATGGGTTTGCAAACCCCTTCAGTTCCTTTCAGTCCTTTCTCTAACTCCTCCATTGGGAACCCCTTTCTAATCCCAATGATTGGCTCCAAGCATCTGACTCTGTGTTTGTCAGACTCTGGCAGAGCCTCTCAGAAGACAGAAATATCAGACTCCTATCAGTATGTACTGCTTGGCATACTCAATAGTGTCAGGGTTAGGTAACTGTATATGTCATGGATCCCCTAAGTGGGGCAGTCTCTGGATGGCTTTTGTTTCAGTCCTTCAGTCTCTGTTCCATACTTTGTCTCCATATTTCTTCCTGTGAATATTTTTGTTTCCCCTTCTAAGAAAGTCTGAAGCATCCACATTTGGTCTTCCTTCTTCTTGAGCTTCATATGATCTGTGAATTGAATCTTGGATATTCCCAGCTTTTTGGCTAATATCTGCTTTTATCAGTGAGTACATACTATGTGTGTTCTTTTGTGATTGGGTTACCTCAGTCAGGTTGATATTCTCTAGTTCCATACATTTGCCTTAGAATTTCATGATGTCATTGTTTTAATAGCTGAGTAGAATTCCATTGTGTAAATGTATCACAATTTCTGTATCCTCTGTTGAAGGACATCTGGGTTCTTTCTAGCTTCTGGCTATTATAAATAAGGCTGCTATGGACATAGTGGAGCATCTGTGCTTGTTATATGATGGAGCCTCGTTTGGGTATATGCCCAGGAGTGGTATAGCTCGGTCCTCAGGTAGTACTATGTCCAATTTTCTGAAGAACTGCCAGACTGATTTCCAGAGTGGTTGTACAAGCTTTGAGTCCCACCAATGGAGGAGTGTTCCTATTTCTCCACATCTTTGCTACCATCTGCTGTCACCTGAGTTTTTTATCTTAGCCATTCTGACTGGTGTGAGGTGGAATCTCAGGGTTGTCTCGATTTTGCATTTCCCTGATGACTAAGGATGTTGAACACTTCTTTAGGTTCTTCTCAGCCATTTAATATTCTTCAGCTGAGAATTCTTTGTTTAGCTCTGTACCCCATTTTTAAAACAGTTACTTAATTTTCTGGAGTCTTACTTCTTGAGTTCTTTGTATATATTGGATAATAACCCTCTATAACTGATGAAATTAATAACCATTACAGTCTTCATTTTACAAATAAATCAGGAAAAGAACAAAAATGCTTAATTAGCACAATTATCTTTAACTAATTAATTTTTTGGTCTATTGTATTAGCTGTTCTGTATAGTATATCCGTGGGATTTTTCTTCATTAATCTGATCTATGTCTCAAGCATGAATTGAAGCATGGGACATAATTTTCCCTATTAGTAGTTTTCCTATTCCTTGTTTGACTTGTCTCCTGATATTTGCAGGCTATACAAAGTTGCCATCCTTTCATTTTTGTATGGTAATTTATATCTTCAACTTATTTTCATCAAATAATAGTACAATATCCTCATACCCACACATTTATATCAGTTAAACTCATATAAATCACTCAAGAGACTTTTTAGCAATATAATACCTATAACTGTGAAGTTATTCTTTGTCTCTGAAAATTATTGCTTTCTGTGTACTTTAAATTACTCAATCTAACATATGTCTCATTGCCTCCCACTTGTATTTTTATGGTAATTAGTAATGTTGAAGAATCTTACACAATGATTAATCATTTCTGAGACTAGTTTAGAAGATAATTTCTATTTTCACAATTTAGCCCATTTAAATGTTTATTTTGCTGGTTGAGTTCATACATATTCTATATTATTAATTGTCAGAAAATTTAAAAATATATTCTACTATTTTCTGGGTTGTCTACTCTATTGAGTGTTTCTCTTGCTATGCAGATGCTGTTTAGTCTGCTATAATTTCAGTTTTCCATTTATTCTTTTGTTCTCTGTCTTTTGAGTTCTTTTTTCCTTTCATTGGAAACAGTTTTTTTTAATCCAACATAATATATTCTGATAATGACTTCCTCTTTTCCTAGTTCCTCCCCTCCTTCCCTAACATTCAGATACAACTTCTTTCAGTCTCTCATTAGAAAGTAATTAGGCACATCAACATCAACATCAATTCACTGGAATTGTGAGTTCTAAGGGGTCTCTTTCTTTGCCCATTGGCTGGCTTTTTGCATATTGAGTCTCTGCTTTTGTTTCAATGTGTTGCAGAAGGATACTTCTCTGTTGATGGCTAAGATGTATGAATACAGAGGAATGCTATTAGTTACCATTTTATTGTTCCTAATACATTTTCAGGTTTGTTTGTTTGTTTGTTTGTCTTTGGAACATTAGTATTTGGTTTTACCCTAGATCCTTTGGAACTCTCGTCTCAGGATTTTGGTTATCCAGACAGCATTAACCTCCATCTCATAGAGTGAGGCTTAAGTAAAACTAGGTATTGGTTGTTTACTTGCTCAAGATTTTTGCCACCATTGCTCTAGCATATCTTGCAGACAGGATACCATTAAAGGGCACAGTGGTAGTGGCTGGTTCGGTGTTTACATTTTCCCTTTGGTAGTATGCAGACGTTCCTGAACCACAGACACTAACATATAGGAATAAAGGCTCTTTGTAGATACCAGCTTGACTTCTCCTTGTTTAATGGGTTTCAGCAACAGGGCCTAATGTGGATAATAACCTTGTGGAAATTAATCTTGGCAACAGCCTGGGTTGTTTATGGATTCCCATTGAACCCTTCTGGAAAACAACTCAATTAGAAGTAACTGAATCCCCATACTCCCATACTGAAAGTTTCATTTCATCACAAGAGATGTCTAGTTGGAGCTTTCTGTGTAGATACATACATACATACATACATACATACATACATACATACATACACACACACAAACACATGCACAAACACACACACACACACACACACTCACAAAGCATCTATTCTATTATGTTTTCATATTACCCCTCAAATCTTCCTTAATTTCAGCAGTTTCTTTTCATATTATCTCCCTATTTCCTCTCTTCCATTCCCTTCCCCACTTGATCCTCCAATTTGAGTCCCTCCCACATCAGTCTATTACTGTCATTTTATTTCCCTTTGCTGGAAAGAACTGTTTACTTTCCTCCTAGTCCCCAATGCTATACCTATCCAATGTACATCAATGGACTGAAGCTTGGTTATTACTACCTTATCATCTAATCTCCATGTATCAGAGTGCATACCATATTTGTCTTTCTGGGTCTGAGTTACCTCATTCTGAATTATGTTTTTCTTAGTTCTATCCATTAAACTGTGAATTTTGCTACTTTTTATTTTTAACAACTTAGTAATATTTCATTGTATAAATGTATTTCTTCTTGTACAAAGGTTAATATATTCTTTAAGATTGGGGACATTTTATTCTATTTTTCTTAAAAAAATATGCTTTATGCATTTCACCTGAGTTTCCTTGCATTCCTATATTCCTATTATTCTTGAATTTGGACTTCTCATAGTGCCCCACATTTCCTGGATGTTCTGTAGCAAGATTGTCTTAGATTTACTATTTTCTTTTACTGGGGTTCCTATTTCTTCTTTTTGTGTCTTTAATGCCTGAAATGCTATTTTATATCACTTTTATTCTGTTGGTGAGGCTTGCCTCTGAAGCTCTTATTTAAGTTCCTAAATTTTTCATTTTCAGATTTCTCTAGGTTTAAGTTTTCTTTGTTGATTCTATTTCCACTCTCAGGTCTTAAAACTATTTTATTCATTTCTTTCTATAGTTCATATGTGTTTCCGGGAATTTCTTTAAGCAATGTACGTATTCCCTCTTTAAGAATCTCTATATTCCAGAAGGCTATTTTATGTCTATGTTTAATATTTCAGATGTGTTTCCATTCTCAGGCCCTGCTTTGTAAGGATGCTAGACTCTAGTGAGGACATATTTTCCTGCCTGATATTGATTGTGCTTTTGTGTTGACATCTAGACATCTGGGTTTGACAAGATTCCAATTGTTAATGCAAGTGCTGTTATCTGGTGTTGTCTCTGTTGGGTGACAATTTTATTAAGTATTTTCTATTGCTCTTGCTTTTTTCTTAGGACGGTCATGTGTCTGTGTATTGTACAGTAGGGATTATCTGAGAGACTGGTAAATATAGTCAGTGAGGGTTCTGGACAACAAGTTATTAAAGGTATTGGAAATGGACACTCAGGAATAGGAATAGGATAAGGAGGAGACATTGCTGAGAGGTATCCACAGGAGAGAAGATAGCATCGAGTTCCTCAAGAATCTGCTTTGTCATCTAGGAATGATAGCAGAGAGTAGGTAGTCTGCTACAAAGCTGGGGATGATCCTGGGGGATTGAATGTGGAAGAGAGGAGGGGGAGTAAGTATCAGAAGCTTGATTACATGTTTTGCTGGCTTTATTTCTAGAGCAGGTTTGGGCTGGGATATGGTGAGTGTCTCAGGGAATATCTGCTAGATTTGGATAGTAGGATAACAGGATGAGTTAGAAAGATTGAAGGAGATCTGTGTGACCCATTAGAGATTGTTGTAGAGGTTAGAAGGAGGCTGCAGCAGGTTGTAGTCCACAGTGTTGGAGTGAGACTGGTGATTGGACTTAAAGGAAAAGGGAGAGAAAGATATGGACCTTCATATAGACTACCTTTTTCCCTGATTGTAGTGGCTAGTGGATTCCCAAGGAATGCATGATGAGGCTGATGATGTTGTGCTCATTCTTGTGAACCCCAAAAGACCACTAAAGATCCAATTCTGATTCAATGGCACAAATGCCCAAGCTTGGGCTACACTATAGCTACACAGCAGGAAAGGAAGGTGAGACACAGTTTCATGCAAGCATTTACAGAACAAAGCAAATAAGCAAGGGGCTTTCTAATTTCGCATACATATGATTGAGGGACCATTATGAAATTTGTTGCCCTTTAAAATGAATGCTTTCTTCCTGATTGGTTGTTGTCAGAGAGTGACCAGGAAACTAGAGCTAAGTACTGGTTTCTTAGGGAGTAACCTGGAAATTAGTGCTAGGCGCAGTCTTGTTGGAGTTCAGGATCTCCATCGAGTTGATCTGGTCTCAAAAACTGGAGTAAACACTGAGTTGGGAGAAGGAAATTTAGAGCAATAGATTAGTGAACTGCATGAACGAGGAGATTGGGACAGCAGGGAATAAGCGGCCTCAGCAGGTGGTCTGCTACAAAGCTCAGCACTGAACTGAGGCAATAACTTTGGAAGAGAAGAGGAAGAGGTAAAGATCTGCAGTTCTTCCATGGCCAGACTGATAGAATTTGATCTCTTGTTAAAACTTTTTTATTTATTATTATTTTTTTAATGCTTAAATCAATGCCCTAGATCTTTTCTTTAGCTTTCTCCTAGTGCGTTTATACTTGTGGTATAATATTAATACTTAAAAATAGAATTTAATGAACTTTCTGTACATGCTGTAAAAAGAAGTAAATTTCTCTACTTACACATAAATATATTTAGTATGTCCAGGTTCTCCAGAATTATTTTTTTTTTCGGAGCTGGGGCCTAGCAAGCGCTCTACCACTGAGCTAAATCCCCAACCCCCAGAATTATTTTAAAAACAATATTCATTCCACAGTGTAAGATCTTCATCTCTTTGTAGATATTTTATTGAGTTTAAATACACAGAATTATTTTGAGTTTCTCCAGCGACATCTGTCGGGTTTTTATTCAAGCATTATCCACTTGTTTTACTATCGCTTCTTAATTTTTTTTGAAGTTGTATAACTAAATTCTTTTGCATTGGTTTTTTGATTGAATATTAAAGCTATGCATGGTCTTTTCTGGTGTCATATGAATCTTAGTGTTGTTTCTGTACATATGTGAATGTCTTCATTAATTGTTTAGAGATTGTATTGAGTCTGTAATAAATTTAAGAGGTATTTATGCTTGACAATCTTAATTTTTCAAATACATAAGAACGTGATATTCTAATACAGTTTACCTTACCCAATTTTACACTCTTTGTTTTTATCTTTGTAGATATATTGTACATTTTTTTAACTTTTATATTTTTATAGTCCAGGCCTTACTCCATCCTAGTCTGCCCTCCCACAATTCCATTTCCATTCTCCTTCCCTCCTTCTCCAAGAGGACATTCCCAACCCTGCACCAGGCCTCCACACTCCCTGGGGCCTCAAGTCTCTCTTCAGGGTAAGGTTCTTCTTTTGTCACTGACCCCAGACCAGACAGTCCTCTGCAGTATATGTGTTGGAGGCCTCAAACAAACTAGTGTATGCTTTCAGTGTCTGAGAGGTTTTTATTCCTATGGATTTTGATTGTAGCTACAATAAATAAAACTGATTTTTAGACTCTTTTCTAATAAGATAGAAATGCACCTGACCTCTCTAACTTGATTTTATATTTTACCACTTTACTGATTCTTAAAGGACTTTTAATATTTTGTGAACTATTATATTTTCTAAGAACAAATACACTTCAATTTATTCTTTATATTTTAAAATATTTTTATTTTCATTTCTTTAATTAATTATTTTATTTATTTACTTTCCAGGCATGGCCACCACTCTACTTTCTTTCCCACATTTCATCCCATTCTACTTCTGCTTTGCCTCTGACAGGGTACTCCCCATTTCCTCCCACCCCAGGCATTCTGCTTCCCTGGGTCCTCTTGTTTCTATAGGATTAGGCACATCCTCTCTGAGGACAGACAAAGCAGTCCTTTGCTACATATAGGCTGGAGAATTCAGACCAGCCCATGTATGGTCTTTGGTTGATGCCTTAATATTTGGCAGATCCAAGGGGTCTGGGTTAGTTGAGACAGTGTGTCTGACGTCCCCTTTGGTTCCTTCAATCCTTTCCCTAATTCTTCCATTGTGCTCCTGGAACTCAGTCTAATGGTGTGCTGTATGTATCTGCATCTGTCTCAATCAGCTCTGGTTGGGCCTCTCAGAAGAAAGGCTCCTGTCTGTATGCATAACATAGGATCAGCAATAGTGTCAGCCTTTGGTGCCTACCCATGAGACACATTCAAAGTTGAGCCAGTCCTTTAATCTCTGCTCAATTTTTTGACCCTACCTCCATTTCTTTTAAACAAGAACAATTCTGAGTCAGAAATTTTAATGGTGGATTGCTAAACCCGTCCCTCCAATTGGAGATCTATCTACTGTAGGGGCTCTCTTCATGTTTCCTTTACCACTCTGTTGGGCATTTCAGCTCTGGTCATTCCCACTGAGCCATGGGAGTCTCTCATATCCAAGTCTCTGGGACTTTCTAGAGGATTCTCTCAATACTACCCACAGAAGTTACATATTTTCATACATTCTTCTAAAGCTCTGAGGTTCTCCTGTTTTGTTTTGTTTTTGTTTTTGTTTTTGTTTTTTTTGTTTGTTTGTTTCCTGATATCTGATCCTGTATCCCTTTCTCAGGACTCTTCATAAGTCTGTATCCTATGATTATTTTCCCCTTCTACATTTTTCCCTTTCTACAAGTATGAAACATCCATACTTGGGCTTTCCTTCTTCTTAAATTTCTTACAGTCCATGGTCTATAGGCCATTTGAGATTCATCTGTTGAGAAATCTATGTTTAGTTTTGTACCTCAATTTTTAATTGGGTTTTTGGAGGTTAATTTTATGAGTTCTTTATATACTTTGTATATTAGTCCTCTATCAGAGGAATGGTTAGTGAAGATCTTTTCCCAATCTGTAGGATGTCATTTGTATTACTGACCATGTCCTTTGCCTTACATAAGCTTTTCAGTTTCATGAGGTCCACTTATCAGTTATTGATCTTAGAATCTGAGCCATTATTTTTCTGTTCCAGAAACATTCCCCCGTGCCAATGTGTTCAAGGCTCTTTTCCACTTTGTTTTCTTTCTTTTCTTTTTTTTTTTTTTTTTTTTTTTTTTGAGCTGGGGACCAAACCCAGGGCCTTGTGCTTACAGGCAAGTGCTCTACCACTGAGCTAAATCCCCAACCCCTTGTTTTCTATTAAATTCACTGTATCTGATTTTATGTTGAGGTCCTTGATCCATGTGCACTTCAGCTTTGTGCATAGTGATAAATATGGATCTATTTTAATTCTCCTACATACAGACCACCATTTGAACCAGCACCATTTAATGAAGATGCTTTCTTTTTCCACTGTATGGCTTTGGATTCTGTGTCAAAGATCAAATGTCCATAGATGTTTGGGTTTATTTCTGGGTCTTTGACTATATTCCACTGTTCAACATGTCTGTCTCTGTACCGGTACCATGCAATGTTTAATTATCATTGCTCTGTAGTACAACTTGAGGTCAGGAATGGTGATTCTCCCAGAAGTTCTCTTATTTTTCAGAATTGTTTTAGCTGTCCTGGATTTTTTGTTTTCCCATATGAAATTAAGAATTGATCATTCCATGTCTGTGAAGATTTATGATGGAGTTTTGATGAAGATTGCATAGAATCTGTAGATTGCTTTGGTAAGATGGCTACTTTCACTATGCTAATCCTGTCTACCCATGAGCACTGGAGATCTTTTCATCTTCTGAGGTCTTCCTCGGTTTCTTTCTTCAAGGATTTGCAGTTCTTGTCATATAGATCCTTCACTGGCTTGGTTAGATTTACATTAAGATATTTTGGTAAGTGTTTCTTGTTTGATGAGTGTAGTGTGTCCTTCCCCACTTTCTTTAATAACTTTTGGTTGTAATTCTATTTTATTGGGTATTAGAATGACTACTCCAGCTTGTTCTTTGGGACCATTTTAAAGAAGTTTTACAACTTTTGACACTGATATAATGCCTCTCTTTTTCACTGAAGTGTGTTTCTTGTACGTAGCAAAATTCTGGATCCTGTTTACATATCCAGTTTGTTAGGGGAATTGAATCCATTGATATTGAGAGATATTAAAAAAAACTAAGGATTGTTAGTTCTTGATAATTTTATTTTTGGAGATGATATAATGGTTAGAATTTTCCATCTAGTATCCTCGGGAGTTCAGGATTAGTAGAAAGCTATTTTAAATTTGGTTTTCTCATGGATTATCTTGGTTATTCCATAGATGGTGATTAAGAGTTTGGCTAGATATAGTGGCTTGGGCAGGCACTTGTGTTCTCTTAGAGTCTGCAAGACATTTGTCCAGAATCTTTTGGTTTTTAGAGTCTATGTTAAGAAATCTGGTGTAAAAGACTATACATGGACTGACCCTGAGCTCCAACCTCATAGGTAGCAATGAATAGCCTAGTAAGAGCACCAGTGGAAGGGGAAGCCCTTGGTCCTGCCAAAACTGAAAACCCAGTGAAGGTGATTGTTGGGGGTAGGGTGGTAATGGGGGGAGGATGGGGAGGGGAAGCCTTTATAGAAGGGGAGTGGGAGGGGTTAGGGGGATGTTGGCCTGGAAACTGGGAAAGGGAATAACAATCGAAATGTAAATAAGAAATACTCAAGTTAATAAAGATTAAAAAAAAATCTGGTGTAATTCTGATAGGTCTGCCTTTATATGTTAATTGGCACTTTTTCCTTACAACTTTTAATATTCTTTCTTTGTTCTGTGCATTTAGTGATTTCAATATTATATGACAGGAAAATTTTCCATTCTGGTCAATTCTATTTGGTGTTCTGTGACTTTTTTGTACATTTATGACAATCTCTTTCTTTGGGTTAGGGAATTTTTTACCTATGATTTTGTTGAAAATGTTTTCTGGCCTTATGAACTGGGAATCTCCTTTTCCATTAATCTTAGATTTGGCCTTTTCATTGTGTCCTTAATTTCCTGGATGTTTTGGGTTAGGAACTTTTTACCCTTTCTATTTTCTTTGACTGATATGTTAATATCTTCTACGGTATCTTCTATACCTGAGATTCTTTCTTCCATCTCTTGTAGCCTGTTGGTAATATTTTTGTATCTGTAACTCCTGTCCTCTTTCCTAGTTTGTCCATGTCCAGGGTTGACTCTATTTGTGATTTCTTTATTGTTTCCATTTCCATTATTAGGTCTTGGACCATCTTGTCCAATTCCTTCACCTACTTAATTGTATTTTCTAGTATTTCTTTAAGGGAGTTATTTATATCTTTCTTAAAGGCCTCTATCATCTACATTAGATTCAATATTAAGTCAGAATCTTGGTTTTCAGGTGTGTTAGGGTGTCCAAGGCGTACTGTTGTGGGAAGCCTGAGTTGTGATGGTGTTGAGTTACATTGGTTTCTGCTGTTTATGTCCTTATGCTTGCCTCTTGCCATTTGTTTTTTTCTGGTGTTAAGGAGACTGGATGATTCTGATTCAAGCCACCCTCCTTGCAGGCAGGAAGAACTCTATGACATGGTTTACAGCAGGCTCCCGGGGCAAGCAGTGCTGTCTCTGGTTGAAAGGTCCTCCTATGTCCCTGGTTAGAGCAATCCTCCTCTGTCTCAGACTAGGGCAGACCTACTGTGTCCCTGATTAAGGTAAATCTCCTGAGACACAGGCAGGTTTTGGGGTCCAAGGAAGGTTCTGTCCCAGTTGCAGACAGATGTCCAGGCTGGAATGACTATGGGGCTCAGGCAGACTAGGATAGATCCCATGTCTGCTGGAATCTGTGGGGGTAACCACTGGCATGGCATTGGGGCAGATATATCACTTGTGACCCTGGTTATTACAGACCTGTTGGTAGACAAGAAGGCTGAAAGGTGTGAGAATTCTTCTTTATCATTCTAATTCCTTCCATTTATTTCTTTATAAATGGTGATTACATTAATGATATTTCTTAATAAGTGGTATTGTGAAAATTAAGAGAATTTCCAAAAATAAATTGTGTGGACAATCAAAACATGCTGGTACATCTAGTTTTACTTGTATGGCTCTGTAAACTTTATATCTTTAAGCCTGGTTCCAGAAATGACCCAGAACAGGCACAAAGGATTCACTAATTAACTAGAATGAGTAATGAAAAGCAATGAAAGCAACATTGATTCCTTTGAAAATAAGAATCTAGAAATGATGGTAGACAATCACAATCTAAGATATTCACAGAGACTCCAAAAGCTTAAAGGGGCAGCCGAAAAGGGATCTGCAGAGCCCTGGGACAACTAAAAAGAAAAGTTAATCATATATATATATATGTATATATATATATATATATTAGCTTCAATTGCGAGGTTTTGTTGTTTGAATTTTTATTTTTTTAGCTTGGAGTACAGGTATGGAAAGACAAGAAAATGAGTGGAAATATATATATATATAATCTTATGGGAAGATGCTTTTAAATATGATTCTAATGATATTAGAAAGATGACAGAACAGAGAGTGAAGTGGCAGAGAATGATGTATCAATACTCTTCCCCACTGCCTCTCAGCCAAAACCACAAAGACTGCAAACATAAAGATCCTGTCTTATGATACAGGGTCCTGCAAGCACAGAAAAGGGAAATGTGCAGGACCCCAGATCTCCCTAGAAAACATTTTACTACTGAATAGGGCTTACCCTATGCCTACCAGTAAGCAGGCCTTGAACATGTAACCACTGCAACTGAAACTATGGTACTTGGCCTGCTGGTAGACTGAGAGTGCAGGACAGTGTAGACGTACAAAGAGTACAAAGGTCAAGCCCTGTGAGCCTCTCAGTAGCAGACATAAAGGGCACAAAAGTGTGCAGTAACCAGAAGCTGACGCAAAACCCTGGCCCTAAGTCCTGCGTAGCTCTATCATCTCTCTGAGTTTGGACAACTGCAGGATTTCTGAGAAGAGTCTCAGCAATGGTGCTTCAGAATCCAGAAACCTGAATAAGACTAATGACTTATTGCAATGAATATTTGCACTTAAAGTTCTTTGGACAAAAAAATGAATACATAAATAAAACATAATACAATATATTATAATAATATATGATCTATTATATTTGTACATATTCATATGCATAATATATCTAAATATGCATACAAATACACATAAACACACACACACAAAAACACAAACACACTCTATAGTTTCCAATGCTCGAAGGTCAATCTAGAGGAACTGGAAAGGAGAATATGCAGTGGACAAAGGCAGAACTAGAAAGACATTGTCAGTGACGGATGTGACAGAGAAGGTTGTGGTGGAAGAAGGAACATGGCGTTGCTGAGTAGGGCCAACAAGGTGGTGTGCTGCAGCCCCCAAACGGCTGCTCAGCTGAATAATCACCATGATTCTAACCAGTGTGCAGCGAGTCTAAGGTGAAGAATGGTTCATTTTCTGAACTGGAGAGAATCAAAAGAACTCTGTGGTCCATGCTGCTCCTGGGGGCTGATTTAGTGTCCCTTGTTCTTTAAGAAAGTGCAGTTAAACGAAGGAAGCTACATTTGTTTTCATGACCTAGTTTTTCATGTCTTACCTTTGAATAAATAGTTCAAATGTTTTCAAAGAAGTATTATTGCCTGATTACTATTCCATATTATTCTTTGGAGATACTAACTACATTTGAGAAATTAGTATTTTCCCAAGCCATTTTCTCCTAGAAGATTCCCTCAAATTTTTCTTACTTTTTAGAAAAATAATTTCAAGAAGAATCTGGAGGGGGGAAAAAAAGTAAAACAAAACAACATAATTCAAACCTTATTTTTTCTTTCTATCAGTTTTAAATAAAGGATCATAAAATATCAATTCATACATGGATTTTCTGTATTTAATTACAATACTCTGAAGTGGAAATTTCAGGTTTCTCTGGAGGCTAATTTGTGTCATGTGATTTTTTTTCTGGAAACTGTCTTATGAGAGGATGTTTTTGCTTATGCAAACATGTGGCAGGATGTTTTCCTAAGAACAGACATGTGGTCATTTTTCTAGAAGCAGCCTGGAAAAAGGACATGTGATGTTTTGCTACAGTGAAAGCTTGAGAGAACACAAGATATTTCAAAGGGTATAAATATAACCCAATAGACAGCGGTCAGTGCTGTGTGAAATTGATATTATAATGTATGGTATTGGTTTGCCTTACCATTCTGTACTGGTTATCATTTTTATCATAGCTTCATAGAAAGAAACACACCAAAGAATTTCTTGTGGTATTCCAGTGGCTTTTTAATGCTTCTGTGGACTCAAGTCAATTGGCAGAATCTCACAGATTCTTGTGGATTGAACTGGTCTTGTTGACTTATGAATAGTGTTTGTGAGTGAATCAAGAAACTGCTGCTGATTCATCTACACCGAACTGCTCTTATCCTGACAAGGAAGACTGGATTCACTCCAGAGAAGCATTTCTCAACAGGACTTTTTGCCCTATTAACCTTTCCTTTCCACTCTGATGAGTGTTGGGCTAGAAGAGAGGTTAAAGCATTTCAGTACCCTTATTAAAAGTAGGTTTTGAAAAATCAAACACTGATGCCTACAATACTCAAATAAATTGATTTGGTTTTTTTTAACAAGTTAGTCTTAAATGAATAATTATTAAAGAATTTAATGTTAAATTATAAATTAAATGCACATGCTGACCAATTGCCTTTCTTCTAAATTACTAAGATACAGCTCAAATGTTCTTTCATATGCATCTTTCAATAATAAAATTATATGTCTTGGAAATAATATTTAAAATCTCAAATATTATTATGCTAGCAGAGAAAATTGAGAATCACATTATTAACTGTCATATATGCTTTAGAAATGCTCATTCTTTGGCATTTCATAAACTTTTAATATTTTAGATAATTTATTTTTTATTTGCATGTAACTGTTCACACGTTTATAGGATACAGTGTGACATTTCATTTAACCAATATTAGAGACCAAAATAGTATTAGCATAATCATCAGATAAAATACTGTCATTGATGCCTGGTATTCAGAATCTTTTCACTAACTTCAGTGAGATGTACCATAACAACATTCACCAAATTGTGAAACAGAACGCCATAACTTAATAGTCTTATGCATATCATTACAGTCTGGTTTTGAAACACAGGTTTACAGGATTTAACCTTACTTCTTCAGTATACCAGTGAGTCTCAAGTCTAAGAGCTTCCAAAAACTTTTTAAATAACTCCAAGTTTGAACTACTAAGTTAAAGGTTGCTAACTTTGTTCAGAGTGATCTGTTCTTTCCTCACATTACATGTATAAGATGCTAGATTTATCTAAGATCATGAATAAGATGATAATGTTGATTTGTGTACAAAACCTTAAACACTACTTGAAACAAGAATGATCTTTAATGTATTTATTGTTTCCAATTTTGGTTCTTGTGTAGTATTTTGTATAAACGACACCCTTCATAATAGACCCAAATAATATAAAGTACCTCGGTGTGACTTTAACCAAGCAAGTAAAAGATCTGTACAATAAGAACTTCAAGACTCCGAAAAAGAAATTGAAGACCTCAGAAGATGGAAAGATCTCCCATGCTCATGGATTGGCAGGATTAATGTAGTAAAAATGGCCATTTTACCAAAAGCCATCTACAGATTCAATTCAATCCCCATCAAAACTCCAATTCAATTCTTAGTAGAGTTAGAGAGAACAATTTGGAAGTTCATTTGGAATAAAAACCCCAGAGTAGCTGAAGCTATCTTCAACAATAATAGAACTTCTGGAGTAATCAACATCCCTGACCTCAAGCAATATTACAGAGCAATAGTGATAAAAACTGCATGGTATTGGTACAGAGACAGACAGATAGACCAATGGAACAGAATTGAAGACCCAGAAATGAACCCACACACCTATGGGCACTTGATTTTTGACAAAGGAGCCAAAACCATCCAATGGAAAAAAGATAGCATTTTCAGCAAATGGTGCTGGTTCAACTGGAGGTCAACATGTAGAAGAATGCAGATCGATCCATGCTTATCACCCTGTACAAAGCTTAAATCCAAGTGATCAAAGACCTCCATATCAAACCAGATACACTCAAACTAATAGAAAAAAAACTAGGGCAGCATCTCGAACACATGGGCACTGGAAAAAATTTCCTGAACAAAACACCAACGGCTTATGCTCTAAGATCAAGAATTGATGAATGGGATCTCATAAAACTGCAAAGCTTCTGTAAGGCAAAGGACACTGTGGTTAGGACAAAACGGCAACCAACAGCTTGGGAAAAGATCTTTACCAATCCTACAACACATAGAGGCCTTATATCCAAAATATACAAAGAACTCAAGAAGTTAGACCGCAGGGAGACAAATAACCCTATTAAAAAATGGGGATCAGAGTTAAACAAAGAATTCACAGCTGAGGAATGCCGAATGGCTGAGAAACACCTAAAGAAATGTTCAACATCCCCACACCCGTGGATCCCGGCCCGCATCAGCTCTCTGCTCCCAGACCCCGTGGGAGACAGACCTTACCGCCTGGTCAGGTGGGCACTCCTGAGGCTGCAGAGCAGAAGAGACCACCAACACTGCCCACCCCTGCCCACATCCCTGGCACAAGAGGAAACTGTACAAGACCTCGGGGGGTTCCTGTGGGGAGGGCCCAGGAGCGCAGGAGCCCTGCCTGAGACACCGCCGAACCTGAAGGAAACAGACCGGATAAACAGTTCTCTGCACCCAAATCCCGTGGGAGGGAGAGCTAAACCTTCAGAGAGGCAGACCGCCTGCGAAACCAGAAGAGACTGCTCTCTGCACACATTACTGATTCCAGAGGAAAGCACCAGAATCCATCTGGAACCCTGGTGCACGGAGGCTCCTGGAAGGGGCTGCGCAGATCTTCCTGGTCGCTGCCTCCGCGGAGAGCCCGTGGGCAGCACCCTGCGAGCGAACTTGAGCCTCGGGACCACAAGTAAGACCAACTTTTCTGCTGCAAGTGGCCTGCCTGGGGAACTCAAGGCACAAGTCCACAGGAACAGCTGAAGACCTGTAGAAAGGAAAAACTACACACCCGAAAGCAGAACACTCTGTCCCCATAACTGACTGAAAGAGAGGAAAACAGGTCTACAGCACTCCTGACACACAGGCCTATAGGACAGTTAAGCCACTGTCAGAAATAGCAGAACAAAGTAACACTAGAGATAATTTGATGGCGAGAGGCAAGCGCAGGAACCCAAGCAACAGAAACCAAGACTACATGGCACCATCGGAGCCCAATTCTCCCATCAAAACAAACATGGAATATCCAAACACACCAGAAAAGCAAGATCTAGATTCAAAATCATATTTGACTAAGATGCTGGAGAACTTCAAGAAAGACATGATGAACTCCCTTAGAGAACAAGTAGAAGCCTACAGAGAGGAATCGCAAAAATGCCTGAAAGAATTCCAGGAAAACATAAATAAACAAGTAGAAGCCCATAGAGAGGAGACACGAAAATCCCTGAAAGAATTCCAGGAAAACACAATCAAACAGTGGAAGGAATTAAAAATGGAAATAGAAGCAATCAAGAAAGAACACATGGAAACAACCCTGGATATAGAAAACCAAAAGAAGAGACAAGGAGCTGTAGATACAAGCTTTACCAACAGAATACAAGAGATGGAAGAGAGAATCTCAGGAGCAGAAGATTCCATAGAAATCATTGACTCAACTGTCAAAGATAATGTAAAGCGGAAAAAGCTACTGGTCCAAAACATACAGGAAATCCAGGACTCAATGAGAAGATCAAACCTAAGGATAATAGGTATAGAAGAGAGTGAAGATTCCCAGCTCAAGGGACCAGTAAATATCTTCAACAAAATCATAGAAGAAAACTTCCCTAACCTAAAAAAAGAGATACCCATAGGCATACAAGAAGCCTACAGAACTCCAAATAGATTGGACCAGAAAAGAAACACCTCCCGTCACATAATAGTCAAAACACCAAACGCACAAAATAAAGAAAGAATATTAAAAGCAGTAAGGGAAAAAGGTCAAGTAACATATAAAGGCAGACCTATCAGAATTACACCAGACTTTTCGCCAGAAACTATGAAGGCCAGAAGATCCTGGACTGATGTCATACAGACCCTAAGAGAACACAAATGCCAGCCCAGGCTACTGTATCCTGCAAAACTCTCAATTAACATAGATGGAGAAACCAAGATATTCCATGACAAAACCAAATTTACACAATATCTTTCTACAAATCCAGCACTAGAAAGGATAATAAATGGTAAAGCCCAACATAAGGAGGCCAGCTATACCCAAGAAGAGGCAAGAAACTAATCGTCTTGGCAACAAAACAAAGAGAAGAAAAGCACACAAACATAACACATCCAAATATGAATATAACAGGAAGCAATAATCACTATTCCTTAATATCTCTCAACATCAATGGCCTCAACTCCCCAATAAAAAGACATAGATTAACAAACTGGATACGCAACAAGGACCCTGCACTCTGCTGCCTACAGGAAACACACCTCAGAGACAAAGACAGACACTACCTCAGAGTGAAAGGCTGGAAAACAGCTTTCCAAGCAAATGGTCGGAAGAAGCAAGCTGGAGTAGCCATTCTAATATCAAATAAAGTCAATTTTCAACTAAAAGTCATCAAAAAAGATAAGGAAGGACACTTTATATTTATCAAAGGAAAAATCCACCAAGATGAACTCTCAATCCTAAATATCTATGCCCCAAATACAAGGGCACCTACATACGTAAAAGAAACCTTACTAAAGCTCAAAACACACATTGCACCTCACACAATAATAGTAGGAGACTTCAACACCCCACTCTCATCAATGGACAGATCATGGAAACAGAAATTAAACAGAGACGTAGACAGACTAAGAGAAGTCATGAGCAAAATGGACTTAACGGATATTTATAGAACGTTCTACCCTAATGCAAAAGGATATACCTTCTTCTCAGCTCCTCATGGTACTTTCTCCAAAATTGACCATATAATTAGTCAAAAAACGGGCCTCAACAGGTACAGAAAGATAGAAATAATCCCATGCGTGCTATCGGACTACCACGGCCTAAAGCTGGTCTTCAATAACAATAAGGGAAGAATGCCCACATATACGTGGAAATTGAACAATGCTCTACTCAATGATAACCTGGTCAAGGAAGAAATAAAGAAAGAAATTAAAAACTTTTTTAGAATTTAATGAAAACGAAGGTACAACATACCCAAACTTATGGGACACGATGAAAGCTGTGCTAAGAGGAAAACTCATAGCGCTGAGTGCCTGCAGAAAGAAACAGGAAAGAGCATATGTCAGCAGCTTGACAGCACACCTAAAAGCTCTAGAACAAAAAGAAGCAAATACACCCAGGAGGAGTAGAAGGCAGGAAATAATCAAACTCAGAGCTGAAATCAACCATGTAGAAACAAAAAGGACCATAGAAAGAATCAACAGAACCAAAAGTTGGTTCTTTGAGAAAATCAACAAGATAGATAAACCCCTAGCCAGACTAACGAGAGGACACAGAGAGTGTGTCCAAATTAACAAAATCAGAAATGAAAAGGGAGACATAACTACAGATTCAGAGGAAATTCAAAAAATCATCAGATCTTATTATAAAAGCCTATATTCAACAAAACTTGAAAATCTGCAGGAAATGGACAATTTCCTAGACAGATACCAGGTACCGAAGTTAAATCAGGAACAGATGAACCAGTTAAACAACCCCATAACTCCTAAGGAAATAGAAGCAGTCATTAAAGGTCTCCCAACCTAAAAGAGCCCAGGTCCAGACGGGTTTAGTGCAGAATTCTATCAGACCTTCACAGAAGACCTCATACCAATATTATCCAAACTATTCCACAAAATTGAAACAGATGGAGCACTACCGAACTCCTTCTATGAAGCCACAATTACTCTTATACCTAAACCACACAAAGACCCAACAAAGAAAGAGAACTTCAGACCAATTTCCCTTATGAACATCGACGCAAAAATACTCAACAAAATTCTGGCAAACCGAATCCAAGAGCACATCAAAACAATCATCCACCATGATCAAGTAGGCTTCATCCCAGGCATGCAGGGATGGTTTAATATACGGAAAACCATCAACGTGATCCATTATATAAACAAACTGAAAGAACAAAACCACATGATCATTTCATTAAATGCTGAGAAAGCATTTGACAAAATTCAACACCCCTTCATGATAAAAGTCCTGGAAAGAATAGGAATTCAAGGCCCATACCTAAACATAGTAAAAGCCATATACAGCAAACCAGTGGCTAACATTAAACTAAATGGAAAGAAACTTGAAGCAATCCCACTAAAATCAGGGACTAGACAAGGCTGCCCACTCTCTCCCTACTTATTCAATATAGTTCTTGAAGTTCTAGCCAGAGCAATCAGACAACATAAGGAGGTCAAGGAGATACAGATCGGAAAAGAAGAAGTCAAAATATCACTATTTGCAGATGATATGATAGTATATTTAAATGATCCCAAAAGTTCCACCAGAGAAATACTAAAGCTGATAAACAACTTCAGCAAAGTGGCTGGGTATAAAATTAACTCAAATAAATCAGTAGCCTTCCTCTACACAAAAGATAAACAAGCCGAGAAAGAAATTAGGGAAACGACACCCTTCATAACAGACCCAAATAATATAAAGTACCTCGGTGTGACTTTAACCAAGCAAGTAAAAGATTTGTACAACAAGAACTTCAAACCTCTGAAGAAAGAAATTGAAGAAGACCTCAGAAGATGGAAAGATCTCCCCATGCTCATGGATTGGCAGGATTAATATAGTAAAATGGCCATTTTACCAAAAAAGCGATCTACAGATTCAATGCAATCCCCATCAAAATACCAATCCAATTCTTCAAAGAGTTAGACAGAACAATTTGCAAATTCATCTGGAATAACAAAAAACCCAGGATAGCTAAAACTATCCTCAACAATAAAAGGACTTCAGGGGGAATCACTATCCCAGATCTCAAGCAGTATTACAGAGCAATAGTGATAAAAACTGCATGGTATTGGTACAGAGACAGACAGATAGACCAATGGAATAGAATTGAAGACCCATAAATGAACCCACACACCTATGGGCACTTGATTTTTGACAAAGGAGCCAAAACCATCCAATGGAAAAAAGATAGCATTTTCAGCAAATGGTGCTGGTTCAACTGGAGGTCAACATTTAGAAGAATGCAGATCGATCCATGCTTATCACCCTGTACAAAGCTTAAGTCCAAGTGGATCAAGGACCTCCACATCAAACCAAACACACTCAAACTAATAGAAGAAAAACTAGGGAAGCATCTGGAACACATGGGCACTGGAAAAAATTTCCTGAACAAAACACCAATGGCTTATGCTCTAAGATCAAGAATCGACAAATGGGATCTCATAAAACTGCAAAGCTTCTGTAAGGCAAAGGGCACTGTGGTTAGGACAAAATGGCAACCAACAGATTGGGAAAAGATCTTTACCAATCCTACAACAGATAGAGGCCTTATATCCAAAATATACAAAGAACTCAAAAAGTTAGACCGCAGGGAGACTAATAACCCTATTAAAAAATGGGGTTCAGAGCTAAACAAAGAATTCACAGCTGAGGAATGCCGAATGGCTGAGAAACACCTAAAGAAATGTTCAACATTTTTAGTCATAAGGGAAATGCAAATCAAAACAACCCTGAGATTTCACCTCACACCAGTGAGAATGGCTAAGTTCCAAAACTCAGGTGACAGCAAATGCTGCACAAGAGGATGCGGAGAAAGAGGAACACTCCTCCATTGTTGGTGGGGTTGCAGACTGGTACAACCATTCTGGAAATCAGTCTGGAGGTTCCTCAGAAAATTGGACATTGAACTGCCTGAGGATCCAGCTATACCTCTCTTGGGCATATACCCAAAAGATGCCCCAACATATAAAAAAGACACGTGCTCCACTATGTTCATCGCAGCCTTATTTATAATAGCCAGAAGCTGGAAAGAACCCAGATGCCCTTCAACAGAGGAATGGATACAGAAAATGTGGTACATCTACTCAATGGAATATTACTCAGCTATCAAAAACAACGACTTTATGAAATTAAATAGGCAAATGGTTGGAACTGGAAAATATCATCCTGAGTGAGCTAACCCAATCACAGAAAGACATACATGGTATGCACTCACTGATAAGTGGCTATTAGCCCAAATGCTTGAATTACCCTAGATGCCTAGAACAAATGAAACTCAAGACGGATGATCAAAATGTGAAGGCTTCTACTCCTTCTTTAAAAGGGGAACAAGAATACCCTTGGCAGGGAAGAGAGACAAAGATTAAAACAGAGACTGAAGGAACACCCATTCAGAGCCTGCCCCTCATGTGGCCCATACATATACAGCCACCCAATTAGACAAGATGGATGAAGTAAAGAAGTGCAGACCGACAGAAGCCGGATGTAGATCGATCCTGAGAGACACAGCCAGAATACAGCAAATACAGAGGCGAATGCCAGCAGCAAACCACTGAACTGAGAACGGGACCCCTGTTGAAGGAATCAGAGAAAGAACTGGAAGAACTTGAAGGGGCTTGAGACCCCATATGTACAACAATGCCAAGCAACCAGAGCTTCCAGGGACTAAGCCACTACCTAAAGACTATACATGGACTGACCCTGGACTCTGACCTCATAGGTAGCAATGAATATCCTAGTAAGAGCACCAGTGGAAGGGGAAGCCCTGGGTCCTGCTAAGACTGAACCCCAGTGAACTAGACTGTCGGGGGAGGGCAGCAATGGGGGGGGTGGGGAGGGAACACCCATAAGGAAGGGGAGGAAGGGGATGTTTGCCGAAACCAGGAAAGGGAATAACACTCGAAATGTACATAGAAATACTCAAGTTAATAAAAAAAAAAAAAAAGAAAGAAATTTAAGTAGGTCTTGTATTAAAGAATTGCAGAGAATGAGTTTCATTAACTGATTCTGCCTCTTAATAATGTAGATTTTTTTCTTTTTAATTATTTTATTGATATTTTAAAGAATTAGCCTAAACATATCATTCAATTCTTTTTTTTTAATTTTTATTAAGGTAGTGCTATATTTTAAACATGAAATATCCCTCCACAGTCTCATATGAACACTTATTCTCAGATAGCAGAACTCTTAGGGGAGCTTGTAGAAGTGCTTGGTTGCACATAACTTTTCTCATCACTGTGACAAAAATATCTGATAAAAGGTTTGATTTCAACTCCTGGTTTCAAATGTGGGACATTGTGCCATGGCAAACAAGGCTTGGTGGCAGGAGAGTGAAGCAGCTGCTTTATTACTAGAAAGCTTCAGTCATAAAGCAGAGAAATAACACTATATCCCTTGCTTTCAACATGGGAAATTAACCATACCATGTAACTATCACATTCACTATAAGTCACCCTCCTCAGTCACCCTCCTCCTCCAGAAAACTTGTTTTATTTATTTATTTTTTGTTGCTGTTGTTCTGATAGAACAAGGTGACTTGATGATTAAATGGTTGATTTTTGACTTACAATTCACAGGATATAGCTTATCATTGTAAGAAATCAGAGCAGAGATTAAATAAGGTAGAAACCAGCAGGAAGGAACTGAAGCAAAGCATGGAAAAACACTGCTTACTTGCTTGCTCCTGTGGGCTTGCTCAGCGTACCTTCTGATTGCATCCAGGACCACCTCTTCATGAGTGTCATCACTGCCTTCCATATCAATAAATAATCAATACAATACCCCATAGATTTGCCTATAAATGAATCTAATATAGGAATTTTCTCAATTAAGATTCTCCCAGTTATATATAAGTATACATCGAAATGACACGAAGCAATCACAACACTTCCTTAGAGATACATGTAAAGGTTGATCGCCTAGCAGATATTAAATCCCACCATGTTGAAAGTCCTTGTTCAGCTTCATTAGACAGCCATATAGATGGTATATTATGGTTGTAGCCTCGGACATTTTTAGGAAATCCAATCTCATAGCAAAATACCTGATCTTCTGGCTATTATTTATGTAATTTTAATTATTTACATATTCCATTTGCTGTTGGGAAACAAAGTCAACCAATGAAAATGCTAAGAATAATTGCATTTCAGTGACCATAACAAAATACTGAGTAAATGTATTGTCCAGACTGATGATCTGAATTCAATTCCTGATCCTACATAAAGGGAGAAAATGGAATCGCAAAAGTTGATCTACACATTCATTGTGGCACATACGTGACTACACAAACACACACACACACACACACACACACACACACACAAAATAAAACCAAGGGAATATTATTTTTTTAAAATAAAAGTGAATAAGAACAGAATTTCTCCAAGTACATCTCATCTATCAGTCATAATTTAGAATTAAAGGGGCTTATGAGTGGAGGAAAGGCTATCCAGACCTCTCTGGATTTCTGATACCTATCATTATATTCTTGAAGTTTATTAATAATTAATATATTTTATAATTTAAATTTTAGGAGAAATAAACTCATGGAGTCTACATAAATTTAATGGTCTTCTAAAATACAGTACTTTTGCCTACTGTTTGTATTTATATGAGAAGACAAATTTGACAATAAAATGACATGTTTATTCTTACTTATCTTGGCTCTGATTATACGTGATTCATGAATATTTCATTTGAAGAGAGGTAATTGACAGGCATAACTTTAGAGCCCCTTCATTATTTAATAAATAATATAAAATGTATTATAACATATTCAAATAGCTCCAGTAATCCCACTCATACCCTTATACAAAAAAAGAAATGAAATTAGTACATTGAGTTAACTGAATTTCTATATTTACAATTGCACTATTCAGTCACCATATTATGAAATTTCTGTAAGTGCTCATCAATAATTGAGTAGGTAAAGAAAATATGGTACATATATGAAATGATATATGTTGTTGTATAATTGCTGCTCATGTCCAGAGAGACCACACCGGGCTAATACAGTCCCACATGGAAGAGGTTTACTGAGGATAATGGAGACTAGAGGGGTAAGAGAGAGAGAAGAGAGAAAACATGAAAGAGGGGGCAAAAAGGGTATGCCTTTTATTTAAGCTGTGATGTAACTGCTCCCAGGTAAAGGTGGGCCTGAACCAAATGTATGCTGGGAATGTTTGGCCATTTGCTTGGCAACAGATGTGAAGGTCCTTGTCACCTGCAGGTGACATTACTGCTGGAGGCTAACTCGGTTCCTGAAACCAACAATATATGACTCAGCTACAAGAAAGAAATCATGTTATTTGTAACAATATGGATCTTACAAGATATCATTAAGTGAAATAAATTAGATTGAGAATTTCAAATGATGTAGGTATGAAATCTGGAACCACTCCTCTCAAAGGAGTTAAGAGTAGATTACTGCTTACTTAATATTAGACACAAAATCACTGAAGACTGTAATGGTTTGTATATGCTTGGCCCAGGGAGTGGCACTAGTAGAAACTGTGACCTTGTTGGAATAGATGTGTAACTGTGGGCATGGGCTTTAAAATCCTTACCCTAGCTGCGTAGAAGTCAGTATTCGGCTAGTAGCCTTCAGATGAAGATGTAGAACTCTCAGCTCTGCCTGGACCATGCCTGCCTAGATGCTGCCATTCTCCCACCTTGATGATAGTGGACTGAACCCCTGAACCTGTAAGCTAGCTCCAATTAAATGTCTTTATAAGATTTGCCTTGGTCATGGTGTCTGTTCACAGCAGTAAAACCCTAAGACAATGAAACTATCTTGGTCAAAGATACGAGATTTACAGTGGGAAAGAAAAAGATCATAAGGTCTACTGTGGAGAATGATTATTATAGTTAAAATTGGGTTTTTTTGTAAAAAAGAAAATTATTATGCATGGTTGGATGGTAGGTGGATGAATGGATGTGTTATTCTCAGTGGAGAAATGTTACCTGTGTGAGATTAATCATTCATCACTTAAGTACATTTAATCTTTTTATAAAAAAATATGTATATAAGTACACTGTCACTGTCTTTAGACACACCGGAAGAGGGTATAGCATCTTATTATAGATGGTGGTGAGCCACCAGGTGGTTGCTGGGAATTGAACTCAGGATGTCTGGAGGAGTGTGCAGTGCGCTCAACCTCTGACAAATCTCTCTAGCATGTTCTATATAATCTTTGCTTAGTGTTTTCCTTTAAAAGGCTGTTTTGCAGAAAACTACACATATTATTTTTCATTTTCAATCATTAAAAGTAATACAACAGTTTAGTACTACCTTGAACACTCTAAAAATATCTCTTTATTGACATAACAAATGTGAGAATCTACCACATGTTTAATTAAAATAATGAACATCGGTGTGTAAAAAGTAAGTAATGGTAAAAGAAAAGAAATACTTTTATATGCCATCCCCAGTTAGGGATATTCTATTATTTTGTCCAGATGTGCTCTTTGGGATGATAAAATGGAGCCATAAATTACATCTCAAATAAAAGATTACATATATTCCAAAGAAATTGACTCAGCACCTCTTCCAATTCAGTTTTTCTCAGTTTATGTGAAAAAATAAGATTTCTATCAAATTATTTTACAGCAACTGGGAAAAGCTTATGACATAATACTTTTTCACTTGAATAATTTCATCTATTAAATCTATTATAATGAAATACCTCCAGTGAAGAAAGCATGTGTTCTATTTAGTTTATGATATACTGCAAGTTTATGTATAAAATATTAATGACTATGAGAAGATGTAATTTATAATCACAAAATATATTGCCACATACAGTAGCACATTCCATTCTGAGGTTGTTTTGAAACTTAGTTATGGGGTTGTAACTGGAGCAGCTTGAATGGCATATACTTCAGTTTACAGAGAAAAAGATTGTATCTGTCTTCCCTGCTACTATAGAAAGAAGGAAGTCATGCTTTACCCCGTGCTACAACTTGACGGCAAATGATCTGGTAAGTCTCTAAAGAAGTTTTCTGTTTGTTTGTTTTAAAAAGAAATATAAGCTGTGTTAAATGTAACCACACGGTCTTCTAAATCTTAAACCCTGTTGTTTGCTGAGAACTTTGACTGGAGATAGCGAGGAGGACCCAGGTGTTTTCCCTGAGGCAGATGCTGCAGAGTGATTCACTATTTGTGAAAGTAAATTTTTCTGTTACACAGAGAAATTCACCTGTGGCCCAGAAAGTATTTTACTTTATTTGAAAGATACAGTGAATGGGAATAGGGTCTTTTCAGATTCAAAGCCTGCCAACAAAGAGATGAGTGAGACTGGGAGAAATCTGGTGAGGCTAGCAAGTACCCATGCAATCACCACCTGATGTCAGATCCAACTCGGTAGTTTCAGATCTGTTATTCTGAATTGCCTCAATTGTATAGTTATAGGGTTAGACAAGCCATTATAATATTATTGAAGAGACTTGATACAAAGAAATGTCTGAAAACATAATGTTTCCCTTTGTGTAATGTCTAGGATGTTTTGGCATGAAAAGAGACAATTTTCCCATATCTAAGATTGCACATTAGAAAAATGTTAACTAGTTTGATCACCGTAAAAAGTAAAACTAAGGGAGAGGATCATAAGGAAACAAAATGAAACTGTAATGCCACATATCCATGGAAATTCTAGAAGAATAGCAAGCATCTGTACCCAAAAAATATAATGCTAAGAAAAAAAATGTCCTGAAGATGTTTTGCTAGAACTTAGATGAAATTTCATGAGGTCTGCTACAAAATGTCACCAGGTGGTAACTATGTTTTAAATGACTGTCCCATTAGCTTTATCATTTGGTAGCACTGACAATTGATTTTCATCTATTATCAAACAGTTTATAACACAAAGAATATTAAATGATCGTTGGTCCAATCCACTTGTTTCTTAGGATTTTCATCAAGAACATACAAATGATGATCATATGTGATGATCAAGTGTGAGTTGGTAGCTTATTTGACATTAAAAGGCAAATTTTAAATAAATGTATACTGAATAAATTTAGTTAGATTTTCTTTCTCTCTGTGTGTCTCTCATCTCTTATACACACAGCACAATGAGAGAGAGAGAGAGAGAGAGAGAGAGAGAGAGAGAGAGAGAGAGAGAACAAAAGTAGAAAATTGGAAGACATGTGAATTTAAGGAAAAGGAATTCATCAAAGGGAGTGGGGAGCAAAAGAGGATAAGACCATGTGTGAGAATGTTACCAAATTAGAAGTACAAGTAAACAAGTGGAACCTACTTCAATTCTTACAAACATTTGCCAAGTGAAATCTTATGTTACTTACCTTTTCACTTCTGTGATGAAATAACTGATGATTTTAAGACAGAAATATTTACTTTGTCTTACAGGTTTTCACTTGATATAGTACAGGAATTGCACAAGGAAAGGAGGTGTTCACATTCCATGAGCAGTCAAAAACATAGACCAGACAGGAAGTAGGACAATGCTATAAAACTTCATGACTTGGTGACCAACTTTCTATGCAGATGTTTCTCCTGCTATAGGTGTGACAGTTGCCTCAAGGAACATCATGATTTGATGACCAAGTGTTCAAACAATGAGCCTAAGGGGGACATCTCACATTCAAACCCTGAAAGATGTTCATAAGCACATGACATAAAATTTACTAACAAGAATTTAGAATAAAAGAAGACAAACATTTACATTGCATTCCTCTTTCAAAGAGGAAACCTCTGAGGAGGTCTGTTCACCTTCAGGAAATTTGTACCTCTGGACAGCCCCTGGAGACTACACACTCCTCTGCTGGTTGAGCAGTGTGGATTAGCTTTACAAGAGAGTGCCATTGCCAATTGCTTTTAAGTGATTTTAAAATCAGAAACAATTTAACCCTGAAAAGCTTAAGAGATTACAGAGTAGATGAAAGAACTATACCAGCCGATTTAAGTTCTTATCAGACAAACGGAAGTTGTTTAGTACACCATCAAATGAGGTGATACAGAAACAAAAGTTCAACAGTGTCTTTTTTAATTCACAAGGTAGAATTGCTAAAAGAACACAATGCTGATTGCTGGCACCATCTCTGAATCAGTCTTTGGAGACTAGAGATATCATTTATACAGTGTATGTGAGGATCTACCCAGGTTATCTTCAGAAGAGCATCTTCAGTTTTTAGTTATTACTTTGATCTATTTTTTTCTTCTTTGTATCTAATATTTAATAATCTCATTTTCTCATAGCCTGTCTTTCCATTGAGGAGTAATTACTTACCAAGGCACACATGCTGTCAGAATTAAGTAGTGAACACAGCAAAATAAGCGACAGTGTTGCAAGAATATGGCTTTGAGCGAGGACAGGGAAGTAGGCTTCAGGTATCTTGGTCATCCTGATAAGCCTTTAGAAACAGTCATCACAGGCTTTGTTTATTGTCTTGCTTGTTCCCTTAACCTAGAACTGACCTTATGACTTTCATGTAATTAAAATGGTATAAAAGCAGAGTAGGAAAAAATAAACCTGCCTCCAGCTTCAGAACTGGCTGGGGATCATACTACAAAAAAAAAAAAAAAAGTTAGATCTAATATGAGGAAAACAGGTAAATGCAGAATTCAAACTATTATAAGAGGAAACCATTACCACAAGATCACTAATGTGAAAAAAGTATGAAACATTGTTATCTGTGGGTGGACAATGGTTGGAAACAAGATGTGCAAAAGTGAGATGGGTTAGTCTGGGCTTTCCTTATAAAGAGTCTAGGCAGGGGACAGGGAATGGGTTAGTTTTTCTAATATTAATTATACTGAAATGTACATCTTTAAATGCTTTCTGTCTTTGTTTGTTTCCCTCTGATGCACAAATTGAATCACTTGCTGATCTCCTTTCCTGTTTGCAGCCCAACACAGTCTCCCCCATCACTGAGACTGTGATCTGCCTGTTTGTTTGTTTATTGATTAATTCATGTGCTTCAGTTTGGAAAATCTATGCGAATTTGCCATCAAGTTCTTAGATCCTCTCCTCATTTACATCCAAATCTTTGTTGATATTATCAGGTTTATTTCAGATTCCAATCCTTGCCAGTTGGTAAGGCTTCAGTGGATGTAAGGCAATATAATCAGGTGCAATATATTATAAGGCACTATGAGGTGCTATGGTAAAACCATACTAATTTCCTTCTAAGTAAGAACATCGACCTCATCACTCTCACTGGCTTATTTTGTGCTCCTGTGTATCATATTTTTTTTTTAGAAAATGAGAACAGCAGTTTGCATATTTCACATCATTATAGATTAGTTCTTACTTTTGGAAATTATGTGTAAGTGGAATCACATAGGTCATGAAATGTTTTTACAGCTAAAATTCATTTTCATTTGCTAAACATATATTTTTTTCTGTATGGATATATGACAATTACTGTATCCATTCCCCTGATATTAGATATTAGGACTACTAGAAATAATCATGTACAATATTTTATGCATGTCTCTTAAAACTCTTTTTCATTTCCATTGACTGAAAAACAAAGGTCCCAATATGTATATGTTTAATGTTATAAGAAAATAAAAATCAATTGCCAATATTACTGTTACCGAATACATTCTCACCACCACTATCTAGGACTTGAAGTTGGTCTAAATCTTTTAAAACAAAAATATAAAACATTTATGAATTTATTTAAAATTGCTATATCTATATAGATATAAATGTCTCATAGTAATTTAAATTTGTAATTTCTTTCATAAATAATGACAGTAGAGTTATTAGTGTATTTTAATAATTTCTTTATTTTATATTATAGAATATTTTTTGGATTTTTACGTGATTAGGATCTTCCTGTCTACTGTGCCTATATCCCTCAGCATGTGTAAAATAAATGTATTTCTCAAGCTATGACTTTCCTGTGTATTTAATCCCCATTAGTGTGTCAAAATTCAAAGTGAATTTTATATATGTAAATTAATGTAGATATAAATATATACACAGAAATTATATGTAAGAATTTAATGTTATCTTTTTTGTGGTGAAGAGGAGAAATTTAGTATTTCATATTAACAAAGATTAACCGTCACAAATGCTATGGTTTTTATATATCACGGAGACATCCACACTGAGATAATATTTATATATTCTAACAGGAAAACAATGTTCATAAATGTGAGTTCATCTATGTAGAGGAAAACACACACATTCCAAAATGGTTTTTCAAATGTAATAAATTCATGTGCTTAAAAAGTAAATGAAAATCAAATCATGAAATATACCCAATTTGAATTTGTATAAATATATTTGAAATGTACTGCCACTTGAAAACAGTAACTGATTTCATTATTGAACTATGAAAATTGAGTAAAATACTATAATGGTCACGTGGTCCCTCCATCTTGTATGTACACAGATAAATCTGTTCAGCAGAAGTGAACTTATATTTTATGCAAAGTTTGCCACTTGTTAATTCAGGAGAGAAACTTTCATATCAACATAATTTCAATCCTATTTGACCAAACTCTTAGTCTCTGGGGTATAGGCAGTCAGTCCTCTCAGGATTCTATTCTTCTTCTTTCCTGTATTGCTTTAACATACTGCCAGAGATGAAGCAGATCCTTACTGGGGCAGGGCCTCAGGTTACAGCAATCTTCTCCAAGCTTGGTTAATCTATTACCTTTGCTTTTCAGTAATGGCTTGTTCTGATGTCTTAGGGAGCACAGTCTACTCCCAGTGTCAGACCTTGACACTTATACTCCCTAAGAGATGAAATAATATACTACCACACATTTCTCTAAATTGTGTTGTAACTAAGAGCTATTCTGGGCTTTACTTTTCTTCCAATTCTTGAATATTACGTTGGTTCTTCAATAAAGGGACCATGCCTCCAGTTCTCAGCAAGGAAAGGAAGGAAACCCAATACCATCTCATTAAAGATAGTAGCCTAACAACAACAACAACAACAACAACAACAACAAAAATACGTAACAAAAAAAAAATAGCAACCAAACACACACAGATGTTTCTAGTAGCTACCAAACATTAAATTGTCTACCTTACATTTATATGTTTTCTAATATTCTACAGTTAGAGAACAAACTAATAACCAAAACAGAAATAGTATTTTAATATTTTTTCCTGGGCAACCCAGTTCTAAAGACCCTATCTTCAAAAACACAGTTATATTATTCAAGATTTTTTTTTTTTTTGCGAAAGAACACATAAGGATCTCTTTGAGAGCTGTGTTACAAGCCTTGCAATTGTTTTAGAATTGATTGCTATGCGCAGTAGACTTATGTGTTCAGACAGAGTGTTAATACAATAAAAAAAATTTTAGTAGCAAAAGAGTTATAATGTTTCAGTGGCAATAATGAGTTCTCCTGTTCATAGCTGTCTCCTCTGTTTTCAGATAAAATGGAATTTTATAAGCTCTCTTTTTCAACATCAGTTTCAGGAAAGTTTTTCACAGATATACTTTGTTCAAGGCTAAATACAGCTTAGAGAAAAATACATCCAAAAATTCTTTAAAAGATTTATTGTGTTGTGCTTAATGGGAAATATTATTACTGTAAAACTACTTTGTAAGTTGTAACCTTGAATGTTCCTTTGCTGGCATGGTAGGCAGTAAATGAAATAGGCCTATTTTCCCAAATAGATGCGCTATTTTTTCTGTGGTATCTATGAAATATATTTTCAACAGTTTTCTCAGGAATAGGTACAAGTTTTAATTCATTTGTCAATCATTCAAATGTAAGACAGATAATTTGGAACATTCATTCTCCAACACTAGAAAGTTTTCCTATTTTTGAGCAAGCTGAATTTTTTTGTCATTCCACATTAAAGGTTTCTTGTTTCTTCTTCACTTTTAACATTAACTGTAAAACTTGAGAACTCTTTCTTGATATAAGAAAGATGAATAAATCTAAAGCACAGATACAAAGGATGGCCTATACTTAATATGATGCACGGATACTTTCTGACTTAATGTACACTATGCACTTGTCAACACAGGCGAAATATAGTCATGATACAATATCAAGTGAAGATTTTGTTTTTAAAGTTTTTATTTATTTATTTTACATATATTATGAGTACACTGTAGCTGTCTTCAGACACACAGAAGAGGGCATCAGATCTCTTTACAGATGGTTGGGAGCCACCATGTGGTGGCTGGGAGTTGAACTCAGGACCTCTGGAAAAGCAGTCAGTGCTCTTATCCACTGAGCCATCTCTCCAGCCCCAAGTGAAGACTTTTTATACATAGATTTTTTTTTTGCCATTGCAAAAATGGTGAAGAATGGAAAAACCTGGTGTAGCAATCAAACATAATAATTATTTAGTGATCGCCAAAAGAAGAACCATGTGCACAACAGGGCTAGACATCACGTTAGTCATCTCAATTGCTACTTGACATAGGCTGAATTGGTGACTGAGGGACTCCCTATTGCTTCCTGATTTATAACATGATACTGAGCTACTTCAAGACTTTCTTAGATCCACAATGAGTACCAGAAGCACACCAAGTCACATGCAGTTCTCATTGAACAGATCAATGAGATATTATTGAGATAATAAATAACATGCATGATAGCTACTGTCAATCATTTAATTGAAACTAATAATCTAATACAAATTATTTCTTACAATTAACCTAAATCAAATTATTGTGATATTGGGGACGATTTCAGAAGGTGTCATGTTTAACATTCTACATGTGCTGATGTATTAAGTGTCTCAGTGGCAATCTTTTCAGCTGCGACTAAAACACATATAAATAAAGCAGATTTGACAACTTTCAATATCTGTGCAAACATTATTGTTACTGAGTCCGTATCTACATAGTCACATTTTGAGATTTATTTCAGCAGTGAAATGAGTGTAGTGCAATGAAAGGGTAGTGAGGGGTGGTCTCTGTGCTTGTATGTAATTAGTTTAACAAGCAGGAACACTGGCCCTCTGAGATTTGGAGGCTGTTGAAGATGTTAAATGAAGGCAAAAGTGGTTGCTTAAAGCAAAAATAAAGGCAGGTGAATGAATTTAGAGGAAGGAAAATCTCACTTGTGAGAGTAATTGAAAAGAAGCAAGATCTGACTTTAAGAAAGCATCTATGAGGAAAAAAATGTTTTGATGGACTCCAGCCTGCATCTGTAGTCTCTGGATTAATTTTATGTGCACTTCTCTCTCCCTTGAGACATCATTAGATATGCTGGTTTATGGGAGTGTTTTAAACATGGTAATCAAGTGGAAACAATATAATATTTGAATCTAATGCACACAGCAGTGTTTTCATTTTTGAGAAATGTAAATAAATTTTGGATAATTTACTGATATGGTGTGCGTGTGTGTGTGTGTGTGTGTGTGTGTGTGTGTGTGTGTGTGTGTGTGTAACAGGAAAGTATCATCTACTTGAAATCAAATTTCTATTCATACCCATGTCTGCTTCAGAAGGTATGGGCAGATAACATTAGATTTTCCTAGATTAGGCTAGCCTCCTTGGGCTATTACAGCAGAACACCACAGATTGGATATTTTAGAAAAGAAAAACAATGCTATATTTTCAAACTTGTTTGAACTACATGGCAAGGTATCAGTCTCGGTTTCTGTTGAGACCACTCTTCAGGTTAGCAGACAGTTTTCTCATCATATTATCACATAAACTTTCCTCAATACCCAGAATGTGTACCAATCAAGCACTTCTATTTCTCATTAGAAAATTTAGACTAGTTCTACTGGATTGGGACTTTGTCCACATAACTTCCTTTATGGACCTTTTTCCAAACATGATCACATGGTTACTTGGAGCCACATGTAATCATTAGAGAGAAACAATTCAATCCATAAGATTTAAAGTATAAAAATTATACATGAGCTGATAGTAGCTGGCCATCTTTGACTTTGGAAAGGGAAATAAGTTATTTAAAATAAGTATGAAATCAGAAGATTCTCAAGTCATCATTTAGTGTGCTATAGCTAATTATTTAATAACTCTGTCCTTTAATTGTAATCAATAAAAGAAAAGAAGCATATTTAAATATTAAATGTAATATTATTATGAATTTGCCATAGGATCTGATAGACAGGTGCAATTACTATTACTATATTATTAATATAATGTATCATTAGTAATTCCAGAGGTTAATAGATCCAGTGTTGCAACTTCACTCCTAACCAACTGACTGCTTACTTAGAAGAAAAGGTCCTAGGAGGGACCCTGTATAGACAGCACGCATTTCTAAAGAATTGCCCAGAGACCACTATGCTAGACCTGATCTGAATTACTCCTCCTTGAGGAATAGCTTTCATGATAGCAGAAGGCACTATGCAAGCTTCTAAGGAATCACAGCAACAAACAGTACTCTCAAGCCCAGTTCTAACTTCTGAATGGCTTTGTGGCTTCTGACTTAACCGAGTGCAGCTTATCTCCTGCATGTGTTCCAGACCCTGAACTTTTTTCCTTGAGATTTATAACATGAGCTTGAATCTCCAATAAAACAATCTACAGATTTCTTACACTAACATTTATTTCTCAACCTCCCTGTCTTCAAGGCACTCATATTTGTGAGCCTTGGCTACAGATAAAACATCAACTTCCAAGAGTGTAACAGTTTCTTTCTCTTCTTTTATAGGATATTTATTTAGTTACATTTTAAATATTATCCCATTTCCAAGAAAAGAAAAGAAGCATATTTAAATATTAAATGTAATATTATTATGAATTTACCATAGGATCTGATAGACAGGTGCAATTACTATTACTATAACACGCTATCCCATGTCCCTTCTCCCTGCTTCTCTGAGGCTGATACTTGACACACCTATCCACTCCCACCCACCTTCCAGCCTGGACATTGCCCTAAACTGGGGCATCTAGGCTTGACAGGTTCAAGGACCTCTCCCCCATTTATGTACTACAAGGACATCCTCCTCTACATATGCACATGAAGCTATAAGTCCATCAATGTATACTCTCCAGATGGTGGTTTTTTTCCGAGAGCTCTAGAGGGTCTGTTTGGTTGATGTTGTGGTTGTTCTTATAGGGTTGCAAAAGCTTCAGCTTCTTCAGTCCTTTCTCTAAATCCTAATCATTCTTAGCTCAAAAGTTGGCTGTGAGCATCCACCTCTGTATTTGTCAGGCACCTGCAGAGTCTCTCAGGAGATAGCTACATCAGACTCCTGTCAGCATGCACTTCTTGGCATCCGCAATATTGTTTGGGTTTGGTGACTGTATAGGGGATGAATCCCCAAGGTGGAGCAGTCTCAGGATGGTCTTTTCTTCAGTCTCTGCTCCACACTTCATCTCTCTGTATTTCCTCCTATCAGTATTTCTCCCTAAGACGGTCTCAAATAGCCACACTTTCATCCTCCTCCTCCTTGAAATTTATGTGGTTTGTAAATTGTATCTTGGGTAATCTGAGCTTTTGGGCTAGTATCCGCTTATTAGTGGATACCATGTGTATTCTTTAGTGATTGGGTTTTCTCACTAAGGATGATATTTTCTAGTTCCAACCATTTCCCTAAGAATTTCATGTACTCATTGTTTTTAATAGCAGTAGTACTCCATTGTGTAAATGTACCACATTTCTGTATTCATTCCGCAGCTGAAAGACATCTGGGTTCTTTCCAGCTTCTGGCTATTATAAATAAGGCTGCTATGAACATAGTGGAGCATGTGTCCATGTGATATGTTAGAGCATCTTTCAAGTATATGCCCAGGAGTGATACAGATAGGGCCTCAGATAGTACTCTGTCCAATTATCTGAGGAACCTCCAGGCTGATTGCCAGAGTGGTTGCACCAGCTTGCAATCCCACCAACAATGGAGGAGTGTTCCTCTTTCTCCACATCCTAGCCAGCATCTGCTGTCACCTGAGGTTTTTATCTTTGCCATTCTGACAGGTGTGAGGTGGAATCTTAGGGTTGCTTTGATTTGCATTTCCCTGACGACTAAGAATGTTAAGCATTTCATTGTTCTTCAGCTGAGAATTCTTTGTTTAGCTCTGTACCCCATTTTTAATGGAGTTATTTGGCTCTGTGGAGTCTAACTTCTTGAGTTCTTTGTTTATTTTGGATATTAGCCCTCTGTCAGATGTAAGATTGGTAAAGATCTTTTTCCAATCTATTGTTTGCCATTTTGTCCTAATGACAGTGTCTTCTGCCTTACAGAAACTTTGCAGCTTTATGAGGTCCCATGAGATGACTCTTGATCTTAAGCCATTGGTGTTTTGTTCAGGAAAATTTCTCCAGTGCCCATGTATTCGAGATGCTGCCCTAGTTTTTCTTCTACTGGTTTGAGTGTATCTAGTTTGATGTGGAGGTCCTTGATCCACTTGAACTTCAGCTTTGTACAGGGCAACAAGAATGGGTTGATCTGCATTCTTCTACATACAGACCTCCAGTTGAACCAGCCCTGTTTGTTGAAAATGCTATTTTTTTTTCTACTGGATGATTCCATTGTCAAAAACAAAGCGACCATATGTGTATGGGTTCATTTCTGGGTCTTCCCTTCTAATGCTTTGATCTACCTACTTGTCTCTGTACCAATATCGTACAGTTTTTTTTTTTTCACTATTACTCTGTAGTAGTGCGTGAGACAAGGGATGGTGATTCCCCCAGAAGTTCTTTATTCCTTTTTTTTTCTTTTTTCTTTTTTTTCGGAGCTGGGGACCAAACCCAGGGCCTTGCACTTGCTAAGCAAGCACTCTACCACTGAGCTAAATCCCCAACCCCGAAGTTCTTTATTCTTGAGTATAGTTTTCACTATCCTGAGTTTTTTGTTATTCCAAATGAATTTGCAAATTGCTCTTTCTATATGAAGAATTAACTTGGGATCTGAATGGGGAATTCATTGAATCTGTAGATTGCATTTGACAAAATGGTCATTTTTATTATATTAATCCTGCCAATCCTTGATCATGGGAGGTCTTTCCATCTTCTGTGATGTTCTTCAATTTCTTTCTTCAGAGACTTAAAGTTATTGTCATACAGATCTTTCACTTGCTTGGTTAGAATCGCACCAAGGTGTTTTATGTTATTTGTGACTATTAGGAAAGGTGTCATTCTCTAATTTCTTTCTCAGCCTGTCTATCCTTTGAATAGAGAAAGACTCCTGATTGGTTTGAGTTAATTTTATACCCAGCCACTTTGCTGAAGTTGTTTATCAAGCTTAATAGTTCTCTGGTGGAACTTTTGGGTCATTTAAACATACTGTCATATCATCTGCAAATAGTGATATTTTGACAGCTTTCTTTCCAATTTGTATCACTTTTTTGTTATCTGATTGCTCTAGCTAGTTTTTCAAGTACTATATTGAATAGGTACAGAGAGAGTGGGCAGCCTTGTCTAGTCCCTGATTTTAGTGGGATTTCTTCAAGATTCTCTTCATTTAGTTTAATGTTAGCTACTGGTTTGCTATATATTGCTTTTACTATGTTTAGGTATGGGCCTTGAAATCTGGATTTTTCCAGGACTTTTATCATGAAGAGGTGTTGAATTCGGTCAAATTATTTCTCAGAATCTAATAAGATGATCATGTGTGTTTTTTTCTTTGAGTTTGTTTAAATAGTGGATTGCATTGATGGATTTCTGTATATTGAACCATACCTGCATACCTGCGATGACACCTGCTTGATCATGATGCACGATCATTTTGATGTGTTCTTGGATTCGGTGTGTGAGAATTTATTGAGTATTTTTGCATGGATATTCATAAGCGAAATTGGTCTGAAGTTCTCTTTCTTTGTTGGGTCTTTGTGTGGTTTAAGTGTAAGCATAATTGTGGCTTCATAGAAGTAATTGGGTAGTGCTCTCTCTGTTTCTATATTGTGGAATAGTGTGGACAGTATTGGTATTAAGTCGTCTACGAAGGTCTGATAGCATTCTGCACTAAACCCTTATAGTACTAAGGTTTTGTTTCTCTTTTCTTTTTTCTTTCTTTTTCTTTTTTTTCTTTTTTCTTTTTCTTTTTTTGGTGGGAGACTTTTCATAACTGCTTCTACTTCTTTAGGAGTTATGGAACTGTTTAAATGGTTTATCTGATCCTGATTTAACTATCTAGAAAATTGTCCATTTCATTCAGATATTCCAGTTTTGTTGAATAGAGGCATTTGTAGTAGGATCTGATGATTTTTTTTTAATTTCCTCAGATTCTGTTGCTGTGTCTCCCACTTCATTTCTGATTTTGTTAATTTTGATACACTATCTGTATCCTCTGGTTAGTATGCCTAATGGTTTATCTATCTTGCTTTTTTTTTTTTTCTAATAACCAGCTCCTGATTTTGTTGATTCTTTTACAGTTCTTTTTATTTCTACTTGGTTGATTTTAGCCCTGAGTTTGATTATTTCCTGCCTTCTACTCCTCTTGGGTGTATTTGCTTCTTTCTGTTCTAGAGCTTTTAGGTGTGCCGTCAGGCTGCAAATATATGCTCTCTCCTGTTTCTTTTGGGAGGCACTCAGAGCTATGAGTTCTCCTCTTAGCACTGCTTTCATTGTGTCCCATAAGTTTGGGTATGTTGTGCCTTCATTTTCATTAAATTGTAAGAAGTCTTTAATTTGTTTCTTCATTTCTTCCTTAACCAAGTTATCATCGAGTAGAGCATTTTTCAATCCATGTATATGGGGGCTTTCTGTCATTATTATTGTTGTTGAAGACCAGCCTTAGTACAGGGTGATCTGATAGGGTGCATTTGATTATTTCAATCTCCTTGTATCTGTTGATGCCTGTTTGTTGCTGATTATATGGTCAGTTTTGGAGACGGTACCATGAGGTCCTTAGAAGAAGGTATATTCTTTTTTTAGGATGAAATGTTCTATAAATATCTGTTAAATTCATTTGCTTCATAACTTTCTTTAGTTTCTCTGTGTCTCTGTTTTGTTTCTGTTTCCATGACCCGTCTATTGATGAGAGGGGGTGTTGACATCTCCTACTATTATTGTGTGAGATGCAATGTGTGCTTTGAGCTTTACTAAGGTTTATTTTATGAACGTTGGTGCCCTGTATTTCTTTAAGGGTGTTATTTATTTCATTACTAAAGTCTTCTAACATAATCATGAAATGTGATTTTAAATCAGGATCTTCCTTTTCTGATGTGTTAGAATATCCAGGACTTGCTGGGGTTGGCGAACTGGGTTCTGAAGTTGCCAAGTGGCCTTGGTTTCTGTTGCTTAGGTTCTTGCACTTGCCTCCAGCCACCTGGCTATCTCTGGTGTTAGCTGGTCTTGCTGTCTCAGACAATGGCTTGACTCTCCTTTATGCCGGTGTGTCAGCAGTCCTAGAAGAACAGCTCTCTCCAGGCAGGATCTGGGTACACAGATCTGTGGCACAGGGTCAGCTTCACATGCAGACCTAGTGTGACAGTTTTAAAAGGAACAGATCAGAATGGCTTAATATGTAAGAGTAGAGAATGCCTTTGACAGCTATCACATTAAAACAACATAACAAATGTAGGAGAGACAGAACAGAGTACAATGGATGACAATTCCTATCAAAGTTTTAAATTAAATCCAGATAATGTGGTGCTCATTGCTGTTACAGTTTGCTCTAATATTTAAAATCAGCTCATGCTTTGATAACTAAGACCTACACTCAAGAAGAAAAGGTGTAGTGTTTTCACCCAGCTTCTTCAGAGAGGTCCATCATTCTAGTGAGAGAAAGTAGCTAATCTCAGGCATCAGAGAAATGAGAATTCTAGTAACCAGATTATAAAAACATACTTTTGAACACTGTAGATAAATAATAAAAAATTAGAGCACAGAAATGTGTATATGCAGAATAAATATAAATGAATATATCTATGCTAGTAGTGGTCTACTTTTCTGTTTATGTGTCAGTGAAACACAGAAACAAGATTGAATGGTTTCAATGGGGAAAAATCTTTTCCGATGCAGAAGAGTATCATTTGCTAATTCTTATCAAATTTAAGGGAGAAATTGTAATTAACTAACTGTATTAAGATTAAAATATTAAAAATAAGTACTGTTTTAATAGATGTTACAACCAAAGAGTTTTCAATATATGTTTATGAGAATATTTTAAAATAAATGTCCCATATTTTAATGGTTATATTTTATATTTTTGTTATTTATGGTTGCTAGTCCTCCCAACTTAAAAAAAAGTACTGAATCATAATAAAGAGGACCATCAGACAACCACAGAGCGAGATGGGATATCACTGCAGAGTTCTTCTTAGACTATCAATCTCAGTTTAACATATCCAACCACCAGAAGCTATATCTTATTTCTTATAGCCAAAGTTTTTAAAATATGGATACATTATTTAATGTCCCATTATATAATCTCCTTAAACAGACCGATAAGTAGTGCACATCAGAAGATATGATAACGTAACAAACAAACAAAAAGGCTTAGATATCTCTACATAAGAATGGTCTGATGACTCCCCTGCACTTTGTGAATGTAGGGGTAGACTAGGCAGTAGTGCATGTGCTCAGATGTCTTGATGGCACCACAAACCATCTTCTATATAAATCAATTTGGAACTTTCCCTTTCCATTCTATTGTATTTTTTCTCTGTTTTTAAAAAACATGTTGGCAAATTAAACAATGTTAACACAATAATTTCTCAAAACACAAACAAATATCTATTATTTGATCTTTAGAAATACAATAAAGTAAAGCTCTTATTTTATTCTAATGTATCATGAATTATTCATAAAAGAACAATTATTGTTGCAATACAAAACTTCTTTCTGCTGGTGTCATTTACACTTTGATAATGAAGTTATCTTTTGAAAACTCAGAATAATAACACAAAAATTATTCCTAATTATAAGTAAACATTTAACAAATTGTTGTTATGAATTTGATGGGAATATATACCCTTCTTTATGGGTGTTCCCCTCCCCATCCTCCCCCCTTGCCGCCCTCCCCCTAACAATCTAGTTCACTGGGGGTTCAGTCTTAGCAGGACCCAGGGATTCCCCTTCCACTGGTGCTCTTACTAGGATATTCATTGCTACCTATGAGGTCAGAGTCCAGGGTCAGTCCATGTGTAGTCTTTAGGTAGTGGCTTAGTCCCTGGAAGCTCTGGTTGCTTGGCATTGTTGTACATATGGGGTCTCGAGCCCCTTCAAGCTCTTCCAGTTCTTTCTCTGATTCCTTCAACGGGGGTCCTATTCTCAAATCAATGGTTTGTTGCTGGCATACGCCTCTGTGTTTGCTGTATTCTGGCTGTGTCTCTCGGGAGAGATCTACATCCGGCTCCTATCGGCCTGCACTTCTTTGCTTCATCCATCTTGTCTAATTGGATGGCTGTATATGCATGGGCCACATGTGGGGCAGGCTCTGAATGGGTGTTCCTTCTGTGTCTGTTTTAATCTTTGCCTCTCTATTCTCTAAGGGAGTTCTTTATGTCTTTCTTAAGGTCCACCATCATCATGAGCAAATGTGATTTTAAATCTGGATCTTGCTTTTCTGGTATGTTTGGATATTCAGTGTTTGGTTTGGTGAGAGAATTGGGCTCCGATGATGCCATCTAGTCTTGGTTTCTTTTGCCTGGCTTCCTGAGCTTACCTCTCACAATCAGGTTGTCTCTGGTGTTACCTTGTTCTGCAATTTCTGACAGTGGCTAGACCATCCTATAGGCCTGTGTGTCTGGAGTGCTGGAGACGTCTTTTCCTGTTTTTTTTCAGTCAGTTATGAGAACAGAGTGTTCTGCTTTCAGGCATGTAGTTGTTCTTGTCTACTGGCTTTCAGCTGTTCCTGTGGGCATGTGTCCTGGGTCCACCAGGCAGGTCACTTGGAACAGAAAAGTTGGTCTTACCTCTGGTCTTGGCCTGAAGTCACTCCTTGGGGCTGGCTTTCAGCTCTCTATGATGACAGCAACCAGAAGGGCATGCCCCTTCTTCTCCGGGGTACCTGTGCACAGGGGGCCCAGATGGCACTAGGCGGTTTCCTCTAGAGTCAGAAATGTGGGCAGAGAGAAGTCTCCTCTGGTTTCCCAAGTGTGTCTGCCCCTCTTTAGGTCTAGCTCTCCCTCCCACGGGATTTGGGTGCAGGGAGCTGTTTGACGAGGTCCCTTTGTGTCCGGGCGAATCTGGACCGCAGGGTTCCTGCAGCTTGAGTATCCCTATCTTCCTGTTCCCAGAGGCCCTATACAGTTTCCTCTTGGGCCAAGTATTTGGGCAAAGGTTGGTAGAAGTGGCAGTCTCTCCTGCCCTTCAGTCTCACACGTCTGGGTGATGAATTCTTTCTCCCATGGGGTTTGGTAGCAGGGAGCTGTGTGCTGTGATCAGCAAGGTTCAAGTACAAAGTTTTAATGTAAGACTTCCCACAGGTATCTAGAAAGCACAGCCAACATTTCTATCATGTAATGCAATGACCTTTACTTTTATATTAGTTTGACTATTTTACATATATTCATGAAGCTTACAATCTGTTTCTTATTTATGTCGCTTACTCCCTTGAATACAAAACAAACTCCTACTAGCTTTTTGTTGAATGGGATTGCCTCGAGGCAATTCCCATGTTTCCAAATTCCTAATAGTTTATCAACCTCAAGACTTTCAGGCCAAGAACATGATATATCCTTCCCCATAACTTTGACCTTTTTATGTACTCTGCTCTATTTCGTAGGTTTAAATATAAAATTTTGTTTGTAAACATCTCCATGTTACTTGTTTGTTTGTTTAATTGACATCTCTGAGAATTATAAGTATTTTCTGAGTCATCACCACAAATCATAGCTCTTGTTATGATTGACATTGTAGTGTAGGTCTTGTTTTCCAAGAATATCTACAACAATACAAGCCCTTGCTCATAAATATGCTTATGCTTCTGGAAGAATAGCATTAACATTCTTTATAATGATTATATTATGAAATAATCATTATAGTTTTTATTATAATTTCTGCTTTTAAAACTCTCTGTATTCCAGAATTTCAAAGAGGACATACTTTATGTGTTCTACAATGATTTTAAAAATCATTTTTAAAATCATTGTAGAACACATAAATCATTAATGTTGAATGGTCAAACCATGCCAGGAAGTCTGTAGGGCTGGTTGAGACCCAGAAACTCAGTAGACTCTCACCTGAAACTAAATCAATTCCCAGCAGCCTACCAGATTCCTGACCTGGAACATGTGCCATGCTCCTCACATAAAAGAAGTGTATTTGATGGTCACTTAGCCTAAAACAGTGTTCTCCATGTTAATGAGGTACTCAGAGGCCCATAAGGCTTAACCAATAAGCTTCTCTTCCCATATGTTCCTCCCTGGAAAAGGTATTAATCTCATGTCCAACCTGAAAACTGGGTATGGTACTTTAAGCATCTATTTTCTGCCATGAAGAACTAATAAATGGTTTTGAACCATGGATTATCTCTTTCATCAAGATCTGCCAACGGGAGTCATGGGAAAGACATCTGACTATAAAACCTCAGGTAGAAGGCCCCACTATGCTCCCAGCCACAGCAACCACCACCAAAGACAATAACCATGGGACAATTCAGAGATTCCCCTTTCCTACCATCTCAGGCTAGATACTATCCTGAGCCCATGAGCCCCAGACACAGTTCTCAGATCTTCTGTGATGTCCTGCAGCACCTGGTTGTCTGAGAGTCTGAAAGCCCCATAGTCCCAGCCTGATCGCAGGCCCAAAGACTCCTGAACCAGGTCAACTTCCTTACATCTCAGACTGCGCGTTTCCATTCCTAGAGCTTGGTCTCTGTGCTTCTGATCAGCCTCCCAGCATTCCATCTGTACAAGAGGCCATGGCCTGTGATAAAGGGGTCCATAAACTATGATTTAGATAAAGTAGTTTTGGTACTAAAAACATTCTCCTTTTGACCTAAATCCTCGGGCTACATTAGTCTTCACACTTTCAGGCTTATACTTTTATATATAAATATGCTATAAATTGTAAACCCTGGAATTCTGAATATGTCAGCCACAATCTATTCTTTTGACAATATCCTGTTCATTCTCATCTATGAAAACAGTTCTGAGACACTGGTTTTCTTGCTGCAAACACATAGTTTATATGAGTATAGCCAGCTCTTCCAGACATCTCTTACTTTTTAGTAGGCACCATCAACTGCCAAATATGTCAGTGCAAGTAACTTCAGATCAGTCCAAGAATGTTTTGAACATCTTAACATAGTCCCTACATATCGTATCAGGTACAAAAGGAAAAAAAAAAGAAGAAGAAGCCCAACACACAGTCAGATAAATGCCCAACCTATATAAATGTGGACTATGGTGATTTCTCCCCACCCTGACTTTAAACTACCATCTTCATACAGTCTTGTAAGAGAGGCCTGTGAAATGTGCCTTCTCTAAATTTCACTAATCCTTACTAAAATTTTCTGGAAAGGCTCTAAGTTTCAAATTTATTTAGGGCTTCCTGTAGTTCATTAAGCATTCTAAACACAGGATTATATGTTTGAATACCTGTGTTTAAACTGTCATGCCTCCCCTACTATGAAACTTAACAAAGATAAATTCTAATTCTCAGAAGTTTCACATTGCATGCTTACGAGAGTTGTTAAAGGATGAATACAGTATCTCCAGTGAGAGGCTATGAGGAAAGAAAAGGGTAAACTGAGGATTCACCCATCTAACCATAAACAATTTCATGAAGTCCCATGTAATTATTCATTTATAAATGCATTTAATATTTTTTAAGTTCTAAAATCCCTCAAATAAATAAAAAATAATACAGTAGTAGCTACATTATGTGTTTAAAATGAATACAGTAATAGCCACATTATGTGTTTAAAATGTCAGTCCAATTAAAGATCTAGGAAGCAAGGAGTCATTAGGTGCTCTTGTCCTGCCCACTCTGAAACTGAAGAAATGGAGTTGCCTCCTGTAACGTTTTATACAGTTGTGTGTGTATAATGACCAGTGACTCAGGTGCTTGCTGAAAAAGGAATGTCTTACCTGTACCTGCTGCTGCTGGAGACGTCAGCTTCTTGCTCTGATCCATTACCATAGACACCTGATGAAATTTCAGAGTAGAAAATGCATTGACAAATCTTGAAAACCACGTGATATTTGGAAGGGACTCTTCTGAGAGATATTTGTTAATATTATCTTCAAAGCCTTAATATGTGAAGGACTTGATGCTATCTATGATGCTGATCTCTATCCAAAAGTTCAATTTCTAACCTGCAACTTACATAATATAATGAACAAACAGAAATTTGCTTAAAATATAAGAAAAGCAAATCCAAGAAACTTCAATAAGCAAGAGTGGCAGAAAGAAACACAGAACTATATCAACAACACCAATAGCAGCATCTTTCCATGTTGAAAATGAAGAAAGGATGACAGAGAAAATAGTTGCTAACAAATAAGGAGAGACATAAATAAATCAATGAACCATTGGTAATTGGCTAAACACAGAAAGAACTCTTTTTTTTTAAAGAGAAAAATGAAGTTAGGAAGTTTAGAAAATTGGGAAACAATGACAGCCAGATTGAAGTAGGAATTGAGTAAATGTAGATAAAGAGATGACCAACCCTAGGTTGGAATGAATAGTTCACTCTATAGTTGGTGAGGAGCTCCTAATACAGTACCATTAGGTTAGTTCATCATCCTGTTCTAATTGAGTGTCATCCTTAATGACACAAAAGGAATAAGTAAATAATATATGATCAAAGATTGTAGAATTAAGCACACTCCTGCTGCTCAGAATATTGTAAGCAGAAAGCAAAAATAAAGCAAATGGAGTTCTCCTAGGCAATTTGATATATAAGAGAAAGGAAAATTATCCCTGCAAAATTAGTAAGACTACAAATAGGTAGAAAAACAGGGAGAACCTTGAATTGATATTGGCAGAGCATTATTACATAGTTGTATAGGTAGCTCCATTATTCTTAGAAAGTTACACAGCTTCACTGGATGTGCTTAAATAGTGTTAAAAGTCCAGTAAACACTGGATTGCTAGACCACAAAACTCACATACCCATCACTTGTAGAGAACTGGATGTTACAGTTAGCTAGCATTTTTAAAGCATAAAATTCATTAATTAAGGAGAATTATTTAACTTAGTTTTGTAACAGTCTTTAAGCTGCACAAATAGCAGAGGATATCGAAGGAAGACTATATCTACCCAGAGAAAATGCTTTTGTACAGTGAACAAATATCAGAGTAGTAGTGAAAACTTGTGCCAATGTAAGAGAAAGGTCAAATAAATAATATGGAAAAACTGCTGTTGAATTTGACAATTTGAATGCCATCGATGAAAATTGACAGATTGCCTGGCTTGCACATAATTAGGGGACTAATTTTGTAATCAAGCAGAGCAAATATAAATGTGTTTTCCAAAACAAAACAAAACAAAACAAAACAACCCTAATGAGAAAAAGAGAACACAGTGGCTAGAAAAAGTATAAAGGATGAAGAAACAGTAGCTAAAACTGGGAGCATTTCCAGAATTCTAGGAGTAATAAAAGCAGAGAAAGCACCTCACTAATACACTTCTAATTTTTTCAGGACTGAATAGCCTCTTTGCAATATTTTTTTGTCCATCATTGTGACAGCACCACATGATGACAAGCACTTCCATTTTTGCTGTGACTCTGTACAGTCTCAGTATTCCTAAAGCACCCCAAACCACCCTCCATCTTGCATCCACATACTCTTTACATACTGCACTAAACTGAGAGTCTTCAGAACAGGGGTTTTGAATGTTTCCTCAATTTCAACCATAAAAGATGTCACAAGAGGATTTAGTAAAAACGTCACGATGAAAAAGGAGCAAGAAAACACAGAGATAATGCAGTAGTCTCAACTACACAAAATAGTTTACTAAAACTGTATTTCTAAGAAAAAAATGTGGATTCATAAAAAAGATATATAAAGTAAATCTTAATTAGGAATGAAATAGACAGCTTGTGTCTCTTAGTAAAGCTTTCCTCCAAAACTGTATATAAAACAATGGATGTCTGGAATTGGGAAGATAACTCAAAAATGAGCTGCTAATTTCCAACCCTTCATCCTCTACTCAACGTAAAATTTTCTGAATACATGAGTACATCATATGATTCTAGTAAATAGAATTCAAATTCAGTCCAAAGGACCTAAAGGATGCCAATTTTTGCTATTTTTATCAATGGTGGTATGAACTGGAGTGGATTGGCATAGGATGGTTACAAAAAACATCTTACCCAGAACGTAAGTGAAAGGTTTTATTTGAAAAGAAAATCTGACTGTTGTAGAAACTGCTTAGTCCCAATCTGGGGTTGCTACCCTGGTTTGATCATTTCGTTTCCAGTTAAACGATACATACAACCTTCTTATTTATAATAACCCTCGATCAGCACTGGAGCTGGACATATATTTACCCTCTACTTTCCTATTGATGACCCCAAGTTATTACTTACTATGACTCATCTGGGCTGCTCTTAACTCCAAATGGCCAACACTCAGGATCATGTGTTCATAGCTCACCTAACTCATGGTGGCTTCACCTCTATTCCTCCTCTTCCCTCCTCTTCTCCTCATGGTCCAAAGCCTAAGCATCCTAAATCCCACTTCTGTCTCTTCTGCTCATATCTTTATTTACTAATCAGAAATATCTTGGGGTCAGAGTCACATAACATCATTTGGTACTACATGAAGACTCTAAATCTTGGGGCCCCAAAGTTAGTGTTACAATAGACAGCAAGACCAAATCTCAACACTGATTGCACTAGCAATTAAAATTAAACATACAAAGTAGTTTATATCAGGATGTTTAATAAAAGGGTTTAAGTGCTTCTCATGGTGTTTCATCCTAATTGATTCCTCATAGTTGCAAATGAGGATGCTAAGATCTAGCATCCCAGTAGGATGCTTGACTCCTGCTGTGACCCATTATTAGGTTTGTATTCACATTTTCTGTTTTTTTTTTTCTGAATCATGTGCCCTATTGTTTTACATTGTACCCATCAATGTGGTATATTAATAGTCCCAAAGTCCTGTGTAGTGCAGCTTTAAGTTCCTCTGGCTTTTATTATTCTGAAAATGCAATAGACATGATTTGAAAATGAATATGTCAAAGTGCAGATCAGCTATATATCCAATGAGCTAGTGATCAAAGTTATCCATAGTAAAGGGTGCATACAATGTTCTTTTCACATACAGAAGCACTCCTATAGAGCAGAGTCAATCAAAAGAGCTCAGCTCATAATTCTTCTTGGTATCCATAATGATGAACATTATTTTATTCTAGACAAAAGTTAGATATCCTCTATTTTAAGGAATGTTCAAATAAGTAGTTGTTTCAAAAAGGAGTGAAGAATGGCAGACCCCTAGATTTTTATACCTATTATTCTTCTATCATCTAACAATGAATACAATTTCCTTTCTTTTCTAAAACATGAGATGATGGTTAATTTGTCACAATGACCTATATTAAAAGCCCTTTACTTTGAAAAGTAGTAAAAAACACATTTTAGATTAATGTGTTTTACTACTTTTGTGTGTAGGATTTAGGATTTAGATGTATTTGTGGAGATGTTGTTGGTTGCAATGATGGATATATATTAGTGATAAGGCAAGGTCAAACTCTTGTCAGAATCTTTGTTTTACCATCTTTAGTAGGCTGGCACTGAGGTGTAATAAAAATCAAGGAAGAGATAGAAAACCCTCTCGAATATTTGACTCTTTATTCTGGAAAGCTGTGTCTGTTTCTTTCCCAGACAGACCTATGAGTTCAGCTTGTTCTATTTTTGGTTGTGGATTTTCACTAGTAACTCTTTGGGTTCTTCAAGGTCTTCTGTCTCATACTGACCCCTTTCTTAGATGAGGTGTCTGTGTTCTGTTATATAAAAAGAGTCCTGGGTATATTTGATAGTGCCATGTATGGAGAGGTGGGTAGGATGCCTCAGCAGGCCCATATTGAGGAGTCCCTTCCCCCTGAGGTACCAGCCATACAATGAGTATAGATTTGAGATTATTTAGGACAGAGAAAGGGAAGTTGAGAAGGGAGTAGAGAAAACAAAAGAGAGAGAGAGAGAGAGAGAGAGAGAGAGAGAGAGAGAGAGAGAGAGAGAGAGAGAGAAGAAGAAGAAGAAGAAGAAGAAGAAGAAGAAGAAGAAGAAGAAGAAGGAAGGAAGAAGAAGAAGAAGAAGAAGAAGAAGGGGGAGGAGGAGGAGGAGTTGCCATGAACATGTAGAGAAAGGAGAGCAGGGAAGGGAGAGAGGGAGAAAGGGGGTCAGAGAGAAAGAGTCCAAAGGCTCCTTCTATTGCAAGCCAGGCCCACTTGGCTGTCGCCAGGTGTCTGTTAGGCAGACTATAGAAGGAATGTTAACATTCCTCCATTTTGGTTTAATTTAAAAATGGGAAGAGTAGAAAGAATTGGTAATGAAGCAGGAATAGGGTCATTGCGATGCTTAGCTACTTTCTGTTGACTTTGGGGTGAGGTGAAACCTAAGAAAATGGGGACTTTGGTCAATTTTTAGGAGAGTTGACTGTTTCATTGATCTCCAGGGTCTTTGAAACAAGCTGTAGGTAAGGAGCAGATGCAATTAAGAAGCATCTGTGTCTGTGAGAGCAGGAGCTGGTGCTTCTGGGAGTTGCATCTCTGGAGCTGTCCTAGATATTGGCTTTGAGTAAATTCCTGGACTTGGCAAGATGCACAGGTAGATAGATAGATAGATAGATAGATAGATAGATAGATAGATAGATAGATAGATAGATAGATAGATAGATAGATAGATAGATAGATACATAGATAGATAGATAGATAGATAGATAGATAGATAGATAGATAGATAGATAGATAGATAGATGGACAGATATAGATAGGGAGGGAGGGACGGAGGGAGAGAGAGAGAATTATATGTTTGGAAGAAAAAAATCTTATATATACACTTGAAACCCTTAGGTGTTGGTGATTGGGGTAAGGGGAAACCTAATCACAGGGAACAGGAGAGGAATCCCAATCTCTGGTAAGAAGCGTAGGTGATTGCTTAGCTCTACTTATCCAGATTGAGTTTGTTTGATCCATGAGAGGGTTTCCTGAAGCTAAAAAGTTTAAAAAAGTGATAAATTTGTTAACAGCAAGAATAGTCTTTAAGGTGAGCTTAGGGAAGACAACAACAACAACAAACAAAGCCTTTCATGGAGCAGGAGTAAAAATGGCTTTTTCTTCTACCTAGGAGACAATATATATATATATATATATATATATATATATATATATATATACAAATTTAGCATAATAAGAGACAATTTTAAGTTTACATTTAAAATAAAATAATTAATGGAAACTCGAAATTCAATGAACTTGTGAATATGATCATATTCACATGAGAAACAACTTAGGTTTATAGTTAAAAAACAAAGGAAGCTTAGCTTTTGAATGATGATTGCTGACAGTGTATCTTTAGCATGAGAAACATTTTAAGTCGATAGTTAGAAGAGAACCAAGGCAAACTTAAATTTTACTTGTGATTTATAAAAGTTGGATCATATCATGGACTATTTTGTTAGACTTGGGCTAATTTATTAGAAGTCTCTTGATAAAAATTAGGACTTTAAACTCTTGAAGTCTCAATATAACAGTTTCACAAGGGGAGGAAATATGAAACATTAGTCATTGGAAACTGAGTTTAGATAAGGAAATTACAGTAGGTTATATCTGTGAAACCTTACATCTGAACTTATGCATCATTTATGGTGAAGCCTGCGAATAAGGCAAATCTGTCTGTCTTTGATAAAAAAAAAATCTAGCAGTCTTAGCTAGTTAACGAATTGACTAATGAGTTAAGAAAAGAGTAGACTACCTTGGGGTAAAGAACTAGAGGTCTGTTTTCTGTCAAGTTAGAGTTACCTTAGGTGACATTGTAGTCAGAAATCTGCAAAGAATAAATTATATCTAAGTGTTATCTATTAATGACAGAGGTTAGTATCTAGTCTACTATCTAAAGGGTTTCCAGGTCCCTGTTACCTTCATCACAACTTGGGCAGAGTGAGTCTGGCCCTCAGGTCCAGAAGCTGAGAAGCTTTTTTCCTGTGGAGAAATGATTCACCTTGTCTTAGGCAATATGAGACATTTATCTCTCTGTGTATTTTCTGTTTGTCCACAGTTTAGGCCAAGCCCTGGAAGCATGCAGGGCAATAGAGCATTGCTTCTCAGTGGTTATCAAACCACAATACAGACAGTCTGTCACTGTTCATATATATATTCTTGGAGACATGGGGGTGGGGGAGTCATCCAGGAACATGTGGAAAGAGAGGGGGGAGAGGGAAGGGACGAAAGAGAGAAAGGGACCAGAGAATCAGGGGCGGGGTTGAAGAAGAGGCAGAGAGAGCAAAGAGGAGCCAAACAGCTCCCTTAATAGCAAGCCAGGCATACCTGGTTTTCCCAAGTAGCTGTTGGGCACAGCCTAGATGGAATGCTAACAGTCGGTGCCTTGGTCTTAATAGCTTCCAATGCCTTGGCTCTCACATTATCATATCTGTATTTCTGAATATAGCACTGAAATTATCAGAAACATCATGATGAAAAAATTAGAAAGGGTCTATGTTAAGGAATATTTTAGACTGTCTTAGGATTTCATTCAAGTCTTATTTTCAGCATGACCCTTCTTAATCCACACCTTATTCCAAAGCACTAGAAGAGAATATGATTCCCCAAAGGTTCTGAGGGATTCAGAATATTTGAAGAAGACAGGAAGAAGATGAGCAGGAGGAGAAAAGAAAGAGGAGGAGGAAGAAGAGGAGGAAAAAGAGATCACTAAAGTAAAAAACGATAAAAAGGTAGGAGTAGTAAAGCCATACTTTCATGCTGAAGGCAACAACTTCTAATTTTTTAGTCTTGACAAATTGAGAATAGGGGACTAGAGATTGTTCATATATAAATTATATAGAGATATATGCATATATATGCATATATATATATATATATAATTTCTCAGGGAATATAAAAAAGGGCACAACAAATGTAAGAATAAGTTACAGGGAAGGACTACAAAATGCTATCTACAGAGCAAATGCTACAGCTAAAATCACCAATTCTGCCACTGAAGCTACCTATACTGGCTTTACACATTGGTTGGACCCATTAATGCCAAGTTATGTATTAAAGAGAGTCTCATGTGGCATGCCCTTCCTGATTGAACTATTGTCTACTGGTGAATTTTAGGCTAGAACAATATACCCACTATGAGCTAACCAGAATTGACTGAATAGTTCTACACTGATGATCATGCATACAGATGATCCTGCTCAAACTAAATTGATTGTTAGATAAAACAAAAAGATATCAAGAAACAGATTCTGGCAGAAGTTGGGGTCAAATCAGTGAAAGAGAATTAGAACTTGGAGTGAAATTTGTCAGAATGCAAATTGCTGGAGAAATACATTAATAAAATTAAATAAATATCTAAACAACAGGCCTTCATAATAACATAAAGAAGAGAACAATCAGACTTTAGATTATTAGCAAAACAAACAAAAAAATAGAAAAACATTTAATTTCAGCTCTTTTTTTAAACCTTGCTTTCTCCCCATTTCCATTTTGTTATGCTTTGTGCTGAACAAAGGTAAAAGGAGATAGAAGAAAAATAAAATTTATCCAAGGGCTGATCTAAACCCATCTCAAGTATGACAATGCAAAACCACAGCCCAAGAAATACAGGAGAAAGTTTTCAAGCATTCAGAGTGTTGGGTTCTTTGGAACCCAGAGGCAGGAAGGAGAGCAGACAGGGAACTCTGAATTCACAGGGATGACTGCACCTCCCCAGACCCAGACTCTCACAAATTGTTATATGCATCTGACAGTGGTTTTTAGATAAATAGTTAAAATTATGAAACCCACAGCCAAACATGGATTTCTGGTCTGAAATAATAGGAACTAAAAGAAAGCATCTGATGGAGTTTGTTGAACTCTCATCAAGTTTGCACAGTCAAATGGACCTGACCACAGATATCACCACCTCCAGTGTCAGAGTGTTAACAGCTTTGGATGTCTTTATTTTCTTTTGATCTTCTGTTTGTATAAATGCTGCACAGGGAGGCTGCTCTGAGAAACTGTGATGCAGGAAGTTGTTATTGCTAATAGCTCTGTAAGTTGTTAACTTTAATGGATTAGAACTGTGTATTACAATTAGTGGTTGCAGGTAGCAGGGGAACTAAATAAAAGATTTCTTTAGCTCAAGCTGGAATTTCAAAGTTCAAATCACACAAATACCATTTGATCAAATCTACTGAAAGAGTAATACAAGCACAATCCTGTCATTCTCCTTGGCTCCCAGGACTCTTAGAAAACTTGACTCATCTTATCTATATTTAAATAGGTTAGCTTTCAATAGGTGTGACAAAAATTTAGATTAATTCTTTCTAATTTATCACACATTATATATCTTACTACATTTTCTTCTCATATCATTAATTGGTGGTTTTAGACTATCATGCTTAGGATATAAATATCTTCTCAGAATGTGAGAATAATGTAAGAGTTTGTTTACAGACATGTGATGAATGATAAAATTTCATTATGATATAGTTTTTAATAATAAACATTAAACTCAAATAATTATTTGGGCACAGACATAGCTCAGAGGTTCAGAGTGCTACCTTCTTTTCCAGAGAAACTGAGCCTAGTTCCCAACCTGAATTAGATGGCTAACAACCACCTTTGACTCCAAGAATTTCAGATACTTTTCTGGCTTCAAGACAGATATTTTTATACAAAGTGTGCTTTGAGTTTGAGGGGGGAAGTGTATGATATCCAAATGTGAGTTGATAGAAAAGTTGTTAATTGAGTAGCGAAGCTATTCTGGATATGAGCATACCTAAAGGCTTTGGCTTTTTATCTGTAACTTGTATGGTTACTGGAAGATTGTCTTTGCTCTTTTTTTAGAGTTGTCAAAAGAAGCAATAGTTCTCTGATGGGAAATCTATGAGAAATGTTGGGCTGATAAGAACATGGTATCCCATAACTCGACTGTTGGTGGATGCCATCTCTGATATTATACACAAGCCCTTTCTCTAGCCAAGGCTGCTCCATGTCCCTGTTGAAATGGGCAGAGTAATTTTCTGACCTTGTCAAAGACTAGGTTCTTGAGATTTCCAAGATGGCGTAATGGATAAGAAAATGGTAGAAATATGGCTATGAGGCAGTGGGTAGAGATCAAAGCAAAAAGGAGAGAGCCTAGATGAGCTAAAGGCCCTGAGTTTCATAGCAAACAGAGATTTGTAGCAGTTCAGGTCTACATCCCAGACAAGCTGCTGGCCATTATAGCTAAAGGCAAAGAAGAATCAGTCTGCTTGGGTAGAAGAGAGAAAAGAAAGACTCCAGTGTGTCTTAAAGCCTGTTCTTATACTTGTTTTTTTCTGGCTGAGATGAAATATACTTTCCTTCCCTGCCACCTACATTTGTTTCTACCCATTGTGCCATGTACATCCTGTTTTGTTTTTACTTTCTAGGACTCTTTCTAGCTACTGTTTATGATATAAACAGACTGAAGGGGAAAAGCAGTTCATGTTTCGATGTACTCTGTTGGTCTCCCTTTCATCAGGGGTCATTGGCTACGAACCCTCTTGGGCAGAAAAAGCAGACGCAGTGAGCATGATTCAAAGGGCAATGAGTATAACTGAAGGCCTACTGGAGAGAGCATCAGGGAGACAGCTCTACATAATTATTTCAGAGGTAGCCTATATAGAGCTTTTAGGGGTAAAAGTGGAGAGGGATGTCTGGTCATAACACAGTTCCTAATTCTCAAATGGTGCTGAACCATGCAAGCTTTTCAGTAAGCTCTGTACATGGTCATCTTCTAGATAAATCCAGGCACCTGTGCTTAGTGACACTTTCCAGAAAAGGTTAATGGAGAGGAAGCCCTGCTGAGAAAGGAAGTTCTCCATTTTCTACAAAGCTCTGAGGGCAATCTGGACATGCTGGACTACCACCTTGACAGCAGGGCCTTTGAGTCGTTTTCTAGGTATAGTGCTGGCTTCCATAATATAAATTAAAGTGGGAAAAGTCAAAGGCAATGTTTACTCCGAGGTTCTTTGAATAGTGGATCCATTAGTATCACAGAATTTTAAAGAGAGTTATCAATGAAAACAAATAATCTCGATAGCCCATTCTGCCTTTCATTGTCACTCATGAGGAAGGACAGTGTCCAGATACCATATTCAGGTTGTTCAAATTTTCAGTCTTCTCTGGAGACAAAAAATAGAAGACAAGAAAGATATTTCAATGTATTTTCTTTTGTCTACAAATGGGTAATCATTGACAAAACTGCCCTAGACTGTGTCCTTTCTTATTGGTTCGAGTTCCATCAAATCCATTGGCCTTAAGCAAGGAACATCTTCTATTTTCTTCACACGGAGTTGGTCTAAATATAAATTAAAGATTTTTTTTAAGTGGGAAATATCAGAGATACAAAAAACTAGCCAAGTAGGAAACCTCCACAGCTATGAGAAGATCATAACATGAATAGAAAGCTAGACAAACTAGCTTCTTGCTGTGAGGCATTTGAGAGTGGTGAGTTTCCTAGGTACTTCACAATTTAAAAAAACAACTATTTTTAATAAAGGAAACTCCCATTGAGTAGGCTCCAGAAGCAACATGGAGGCACATTTTCCAACCCTACAGGGTCAGGAGACTAAGAAGGGAGTAGGCATTAGATATCTGTAGGCTGATTGGCTTGTTCTGAGAACCTTGGATCATGCTACTTCCAGGTTCTAATTTCCTGGAGTTAAGAAGTGGATGGTCATCAAGCTTTACTATCTACCTTATTCTGGATGCTGCATTTCTATCTTATACACTCACTAAGCTTGCCCCTAGTCTGGCCACCATCACCGGCAGTTGCCAGGAAATAATGTTATCTTAGTGTTATGGAGTAAATATTTTCCTGGGGAAGCAGTACCCACAGCAGACCAAGTGCAGACGAAGCACAGAAACCTGCAAAGTATAACTTGATGAATCGATGAATTTTATTTGGATCACTTCCAAAAGTATGATTGAGCAGTAATGTACAGAAACAGAAATTGCTCAAAGACAGTTGCATTATCAAAGCCCATCCCAGCATGGCTGACAGCTTAGAGAAGCTGGGAACTTGGAGTACACCGCAGAGGCCCCAGGAATTTCAACAGATTAGAGAGTTCTTTTCAAGTCTAAACCTCTTCCTCTCAGCTAAACTGGTTTCTGTTTATTTCCATGCAGCTGGTCTGCTCTCAGAGTTATTTTTGTAGTAAGACTTGCCTGAGGGGTACTATCAGCATTTTATTGCCTACTCTGGCAAGAAATGGGGGTAAGAATTATTGAATCTAGTCAGTGTGGGGACATTATAAATCTATTTTGAGTTGTTTAACTCCATAATTAAAGAGCTTATCTGTAAGGAAGAATTTTCCAAGTTTAGATGAAACTGTTACAAAAAGCCTACTGAGTAAGAGTGTCTTTGCAGATATCCATCAGTTGTGTCACAGAGTGTTTAATATTGATGATATTTGGGATTATAACTTCTTTTCCTACGAAATACGGATGTCTTTGGACCTCTCTTAATGACAACTCACCTTCTGTTTAATGATTTTTATGTAACAGGTGATGTTTGTTACAACCTTGAGCCCATGGTCTCCTGGTCCAATACAATATAAATGGTAAGCTAGACATGAATGCCAGTTCCTCTTGAACAATTAGCAATTGCAGCATATGTCTGAAACTTTGTTCACAAAGTCTAAAGGACCCAGGAACTTCATGTAATCTGTTTCAGTTGGATGACCCCTACACTTGCGGCTAAACCAAAGATGTAAAATTTGTACAAGAGTTGTCTTCTCAAAAGGCCTCCAGCATGTTCATCTCGGGAGTAGATAGGAATATAATGGGCTCACAGAAAAACCTGCGATGACTGACCCTGGCTTTCAATTATGGCTGATAATAGGCCTGACTTGTAAAATGTCAGTGGGAAGCTCCAGAGTTCCTAAAAGGTTCAATCAAGGTTGTTTATACAATGTTTTAAATGAACAATCTGTGTGTCCTGAAACTGGTGCTAAAGTATTATCTATGACTAACAAGAGATTAACACTATTGAAGAAAAATCTTCTAAGAACTATTTCCTCAGAATTAGCTTACACAGGATGTGGTCCAAAAGAGGTCAGGGCTCTAACTCAGACTGCCTGCCACACTCATTAATGCCATAAGTGTCTCCCAACTAGTAAAGGTTTGAAAGGAATGAACACTACAGGAAATGTTGGGACAGAAGCATTACCATCAACAACAATGGTAGGTGTGGAGTGGAGCCATCTGTGAAAACACATGACAAACTATGGGCTGTGGGTGACAGAGCCAGTGATGTGGACCTGCTGAAGCCCTTTAGAGCCCAAAAGATCATGAGTGCATTTCAGACACTGAACACAGAGATATACTGTTCAATTTGGGTTTTTCTTTAATCTGATTGTAATTGTTTCTGGGTTCTCTCTTTCTGGAAGGAGAAAAAATATGATCCTAATAGTTTCTTTAGAATTTCTGAAAGCTAATATCAATTCCTGAATTGGTAGGAGGATGAGTTCCAGAAGGAGGTAAACCTCAATGTCTCCATCTACTCTACTAGTGATAGAGAAGATCTTGGGTTCAGACTTGATTGTATAGAACTTGACCTACTTTGAACCCAATAAGTAAGGTACTCTGCAATAAACCTGCACCTAGCACAAGTCTCCAACATCTTCAGGATTAAAACAGAGCACAAAGATTAGTAGCTCTCTAGGAATCCAGTAACATATCAAGAGTTCTGAAACATTCACTATCATAGACAAAACAACTACAGGATTCTCAGAATCTGCAGTGTGTCAAGTATTGCTGGACTACTCATACTGAAATAGAAAACTTCCTTTTGAATGTAGATATAGATACAAACACATAGATAATTTTTATATATTCGTGTGTGTGTGTGTGTGTGTGTGTGTGTGTGTGTGTATTCATTTTATCACATATGTTCTTTTATAAAAGCCTGACTATCACAAACTATGGTACTGGTTAGGATTCTAGAGTAAAAGAATTATTAAGATGAAATTCTCTATTAGGATTGGAGATGTAGTTGGCTCTCCAAACAAACAAAGCCCACAATTACTACATAGCCCCCTTGAGCCATGGAACGTGGCATGAAATATTTGAAGGACTTATTGCCATAAATGCACTTGATGCTCTTATTTAACTTTTTGTGATGAACAAGCCAATAAGCAGTGTAGAAATTATGTTATTATGCACTGTGCAAATATTTTCATTGTATTATTCTAATGCTGATTTCTGTGTTCCTATATCTGCTATCAAATCTTTGCTCCTCAGTCATTCCCTGATTGGTCAATAAAAACCTTATCACCCAGTAACTGAGCAGGGGAGAGAATAGGACTGGACATTTTTTCCAACCAGGAAAGGCAGGAGAGAGTCCAGTAAATACCATGAGACACACATCTGGAGCTCCCTACCCCTCCCCCCGCCCCGCCAAAAAAAAAAAAAAAAAAATCAGTAATAAAATGAAATTACCACTGGGACTTTGACTGAGAGGAAACTAGACCAGTTTAGACGATTAAAATAAAATAATACTGCCCAATTATTTTGCCCTTAAAACATTAAATAAATATAATAATCTACTCTCAACTATCCTGGTTAAACTACAACAAACACTTTATTAAAAGGTCACTAAGAAAGCAGGCCTGTATATGACCTCTGCTTTCACTCCTTCTTCTAAGTCCACAATTTCAGTTCCTACATGGTTTCCCTCAATGATGTAACATATAAACTAAGTATACACTGTCCTTCACAAAACTACTTTTAAACATTATGTTTATCACAGCACCAGGAAAATTAACTAGTTTACCTGTCATGATTTTAGGCAATAATTTTGTCTTACCTATTTCAAATACAAAACAAATAGTTAATCATTTTGCAGTTATGGTGTGCTAGAGTCTAACAAGGAAAGCCTAAATAGGTTTCAACTTTCAATTTCATCTAGTTTTTCCAGTAATGAGATGAGCAGAGGTGAGATATCTCTCCACCTTGGATTATCATTCTGCCTGAAGGCATCTTCAAATAAGGATACCTGACTTAGAGCAAAGGAGATGTCTTCCTCCAATGTTCGTATATTGAAGTCTTAAATTCCAGCATTGCGGACCAAAACTGTGTTTAGAGATAATTTCTTCAGAATTGGTGATTTAAGGTAGCTTAAGGTTGTAAATTTAGTTCTTAATCTTGCAGGAGCACTGTCTTCAAGAACAAAGATGAACTCCGAGAAAGACAATAGGAAATGTATGGGAAACAAAAAGATTACTTCTACAGATCACACTCCACTGGAAACGATTTTGACACCTTGAACTTAGATGGATTGTTTTCAAGAAATTAAGCAAATTCTGGCTGTTTAAACCACTCAGCCTGAGGTACTTCGTTGGAAAAACAAAACAAAAACAACTCCAACAACTAAAGTGTCTTTATACAAGTAATTGTCTTTAATCTGTTCCACACACATGAGAATAGAAGTAATTCTATTATTATCTCTCATGTGCTGTAAATGTGTCCTTATGATTTGAAAGAACATAGCAGAACCTTTAACCCAGCACCCTCACTGACAACTGGGACTGTTGGACACCAGCAGAGCCAGCAAATATGTCTGCCATTTTGAGGGATTTCAGCTAGAAATGTTCCATTCAGGTGACAAAACAAAGACTCTTAGAAGCCCCTCCTACATTGAAGTTCTTTTCAGCATTTAGGTTGATGTTTTGAGACTTGAGAAAATATTTGCTTTGAATTTTCATTTTGTTTTTTCATGTTGTATAAAAATTCTATTTAGCACATTAGAAAATATTTGCAAAAATGTGATATTAAATTCAGCAGATATCAAGAAAAAAAAAAAACAGAAGAGTGCTAGTGTGTTGCTTAATAAAAAGAGGTTGCTCAGAGATTTGGGTTCTACCTGAAACTTCAAAACATGAAAAACTAAAGGTATAAAACAAAAGTGATTAATGTATCATAAAGTCATAACTTGTACTTTACAAACATCTTTGTCAATTTTGTAGTATAGAAATACATCACTTACGAGTTTATTTATTTGCAATGAAATATATGGTAAGTTACCCAAGCCACTCAACTTTTGCAACACAGTGAATATCATTGTAATGAAAATGGCACTCCATCATGTATTCAGAAATCAAGTCTGTCTTCACACTTTTGTTCTAACGGGTAGAAGTAACTTTTATTGGCCATCTGGAATTGTAGTCTTTGAAGTTTAATGATGAATAAACTCACACTTTCTAGACCTTTCTGAACTTTTGCTTCCTGATTCTACTCAGCTGTTCTGTTTCAAACTCCTCTCCCTGTACACTAATTCAAATTGGCTTCGCTTAGCTTCTGACTCAATTGTTCTGCTGAGAATGACTGTGTTTGAACTCCACAAACCCAACTGCCATGCTCTGAACTGACATCTTCTGCTCTCAACTGAATTTCACTGAACTAAATTGAACTATCATTCTCTGTACTGCTCTAAAGTAGCCTCTCTGTTCTGAGAGTTAGGCATATCCTATCTTTGATTCATTCTGTTACATTTTTCTCTAATTCATCACAATCTGTCACTTAATTAAATATCATTTTCAAATATGGCTACTTCCTCCTATAAATTATGCTTACTTTCATAGTTAGGAATTCAAGGTGTGTGATAAGGGTGTATCTGTATTCTAGCCAGATCATACTGTAATCCAAGGCCGGCTGTGTTCCAGAGGATTGAAGGGATGTTGTTGGATTAAAATTCCGCTATAGTAATGACCAAAACCTCAACCTTTCCCATATTTAGGGGTCTTTGGAAAAAATAAATTGCAAATAATACTGATGTTCTTTATATCTCTTTGAGGCTTATATAGAAATGGTCATTCTTACGTCTTTGTTCTCAAATGTTCTCCAAGACTCATGTCTTGAAGCCTTGGTCACATCCTTGATAGAGCTACTGAAAACAATGGAGTCTATAGGAAGTAAAGGCTGAGTTCTTTATGAAGCCCATCTCTTCATTTATTCTACAGATACTTATTGGACAATGTGGTATTTACTAAGTGGAATAATCATATTCTCAGGTATAGACTGAGCAACTTTAATACATTATGCATGATCATGAACAGCATAGTCCAGAATAAAGAAGGAGTGAAATGACCAAAGAAGAAATATTTTAGAATTGTTTAATATTTTATTAGAAAACCTACTTTTCCAACTTAATCTTTTTCTTTTTTTTTTGGCTCTTTTTTTCGGAGCTGGGGACCGAACCCAGGGCCTTGTGCTTCCTAGGCAAGCTCTCTACCACTGAGCTAAATCCCCAACCCCCAACTTAATCTTAAATGTGCTTTTATAATTCCCCTTACATCTCTACTCCACTAATTCAAACATTAATTGCTGTTTTGTAAGTATTCTTTTCTAAACTTCATAACACATCAGGAATATGTTTCAATCTTCATAAATCAAAACCTTGACCACCTTTTACGCTTCTATTGGTGTATATGTACTAAATACATATTAATTCAATGCATTAAAGTAAAATCATTAATTAATTATTAATTAATAAAGACATATTCATTGCTTAGTTATTAATTTTCTTTGGAGCAGATGGCATATAAATTTATCTACTAATTAATGCACAGTACTTATCCAATAATGAGTTTAGAGTTGAACTTTCTGAGACAAAAGTGTTAATGACTCAAGATATTTAACTGTATCATTCATATTATTATTATAAATAATATATAAAGTACCAAAATGTACAAAAAGTAATTCATTCAACAATACATTTAATAGAATTAATCATTGTCATTTGACAAATGTTCAAAGTCCTCTTCTTTAGGAGCAGAGGAGGCAATATACTTTCTTCAGTGACAGTCAACTAAAAACACACTGAGAAATTGATTTAATTGTGGCATCTGTTCAGTGTTCTCGATGAATACAAGACCATGTTATAAAAATGCTAATATGCAAACAAGTTTTTGTACACCAATGTCTTAGAGTTTTACTTCTCTGAAAAGATACCATGAGCATTGCAAGTCTTATAAAGGACAACATTTAATTGGGGCTGGTTTTCAAGTTCAGAGGTTAATTACATTATTGTCAAGGCAAGAGAATGGTACATCCAGGAGGCACAGTGCAGGCAGAGTTGAGAGTTCAACATCTTTACCTGAAGGCTGATAGTGGAAGACTGACTTCCAGGCAGCTAAAGTGAGGGTCTTAAGACCACACACACAGTGACATACCTATTCCAACATGGCCACACCTGTTAATATTGTCAATCCCTGAGCCAAGCATATGCAAACAATCACATTCTGCTCCCTGCCCTCATAGGCTTATCCAAACATATGGGTCTATGGGGGCCATATGTAAATATAGCACAATGCAAAATACATATTCCAACTTAGTCTACAGCAGTCTTAACAATGTTAAAAGTCCAAAGTTCAAAGTCTCTTCTGAAATTTATCCAATCACTTAACTATAACCCCCAAATCAAGATAGGAAACCACCTAGGGAAACTCCAAACTGCATCTCCATGTCTGATATCACAGAAGTTTCAGATCTCTAACTCCTTTTTCATATTCATTGTCTATAACAAATTTTTTTTCCAGGGATGGTTCCACTCCCTGTTAGCAGTATTTCTCAGGAGATACCTTATGACTCCAGCATCTGGATAATATTGGAGTCTCCAAGTCAAACTCAAAGTTACAGCTTCTTGTCTCAATGTCTGGGATCTGCACATGATCTTCTCGGTCCTCCAAAGGGGGATCATTTCTCCAGCTCTGTAGCATACAAATTTCAGGCTGAGCCATTCCACTGTCACTACTGTTCTTGATGATCATCCCATGGTACTGGCATATCCAATACCCGGGGATCTTCTGCTGTAAGTAGGCTTCACCAATAGTCTCTCATAGGCTCTCTTCATGGTACCAAGCTTCAACTACTTTGCATGACCCTTTCAGTCCTAGGCTGTGAACTGCAACTAAGGCTAAACCTTCACCAATGGCCTTCCATGGCCTCTCAGAGTGCCAACCTTCAGCTACTCTTCATGCCTTCAAAACCACTATCACTTGGGTGACTCTTATACATAACCAAGTACAGCTGCAGCACAAAAACATCCTTGGCTATCTCTGGAACACTGCTTCTTTGTGCTCTGAGAAAACACTTCCCAGAAGATTTCGCCTCAGTGATGCTAGTCTTTTCTTAATCACTGTAAATTCTTAGTTCAAGCTCACCTGCACCAATTGTCCAAAGAGTCCCTTCTATTTTTCACTCTAAAGGCCGAGCCACGTGGATGATGCTGCTGTGTTCTGCTGCTTTCTGGGACTGGAACATGGCCTCTTTTATTCTACTATCAGCTTTCTGTTTTCCAATTCCTTCTGTGCCTCAGCTTGATGTTTTTGGAACTTGATCTGTAGATTGGCCTTGAACTCAGAGATCTGCATGGTTCTGTCTCCTGCAATGATGTCATTAAAGGCATATACCACCATGCCTAGATTTAAGATTTTCTTCACCTAGAAACTGTTTTTGTCCCAGACTGATGTTGAATTTAGAGATCTGTTTGGCTTTGTCTCCTGGGATTAAAAGTATTAAATTTAGCTGGGTAAGATATTGCCCTCAAATCCTTTCGAATAAAAGATTCAGTTCCATTTCACTTCCTGGTGCCACTTTAATACTTGAGCCATATATTTTATATTTTTTCTTTCTTAGCTCACTATGCTGGTTTAAAATGCTCCATGAGACTTAACTAGAGAACAAAGTTTATGATAGGCATTTCTGAGACTTCCTTGTCAATGCACTTAATCTAAGTCTCTTCCCCTTAGACTCCGGCAGACACTTCAGACGAGGGCAAAAAGCAGCCATGTTCTCTACCAAAATATTACAGAAACAGTTTGTAAGCAACTGTCCAACTGAAGTTTTTCTCCACTGAAACCTCTTGGGCCTTTTTTGCACAATTCAAATCATATCTTAGTAATGAAGACTTCCATATTCCTACTAGGATAGCCCATTAAGCTCTGTTTAAAGCTTTCCACTGCTTTCCAAATACAATGTCCCCAAATCCACATTCTTCCAAACAAAAGCCTATATAAGAGCATTAGCCTAGTACCTGGAACCTAAATCTGTCTTAATTGAGGTTTTCCTGCTGTGAACACAAACCATGACCATGGCAAGCCTTAAAAAGAACAAAATTTAATAGAGGTTGACATACAGGTTCAAAGATGTAGTCCATTATCGTCAGGGCAAGAGAATGGCAGCATCCAGGCAGGCATGGTACAGACAGAGCTGAGAGTTCTACATCTTTAACTGAAGGCTGATAGTGGAAGACTGACTTCCAGGCAGGTAAAGTAAGGGTCTTAAGCCCAAATCCACTGTGACATACTTATTCCAATATGGCCACATCTCCTATTCGTGCCACTTTTTAGGCCAACCATATATAAACCATTACAGGTAATGTTTCTTAGCATGGAACGTGAGGTGATGACATTTTAAACAATGCTTATAACCAGAATATTGGTACAGATATCTATAGAACATTTCATCCTAAAACAAAAGAATATACCTTCTTCTCAGCACCTTCTCCAAAACTGACCACAAAGCCAGTCACAAAACAGGCCCCATCAAATACAAGAAGATTAAAATTATCCCATATACACTATCAGATCACCGTGGACTAAGGCTGGTCTTTAAAAACAAAAACAAAAACAAAAACTAAACAAACAAAGAAAAAAATAGAAGGCACACATGCAAATGGAAGCTAAACAATGCTCTACTCAATGATAACCTGATCAGGGAAGAAAAAAAGAAAAAAATTAAAGAATTTTTAGAATTTAATGAAAATGAAGGCACAACATACCTAAACTTATGAGTTGCAATGAAAGCAGGGCTAAGAGGAAAACTTTGAGTGCCTCCAAAAAGAAACAGGAGAGAGCATACACTAGAAGCTTGACAGAACACCTGAAAGCTTTAGAACAAAAAGAAGAAAATATACCCAAGAGGAGTAAGAGGGCAGAAAATAAACAAACTCAGGGCCAAAATAAACCAAGTCAAACAAAAAAAATATAAAGGAATCATCAAAACCAGGAGTGGTTCTTTGAGAAAATCAAAAAGACAGATAAACTCTTAGCCAGACTAACCAGAGGGCAGAGGGACAATATCCAAATTAACAAAATCAGAAAGGAAAAGGGAGACATAATGCCAGAATATGAGGACATCCAAAAAAATCATCAGCTCCTACTACAATAACCTATACTAAACACAACTGGAAAATCTGGATAAAATGGACAATTTTCTAGACTGATACCAGGTACCAAAGTTAAATCAGGATCAGATAAACTATCTAAACAGTCTCATAAAAGCTAAAGATATATAAGCAGTCATTAAAATTCACTGAAAAAAAATAAAGCCCAGTACCAGAAAGGTTTAGTGCAGAACTCTATTAGACCTTCATAGAAGACCTATTACAAATACTCTCCATAATATTCCAAAAATAGAAACAGAAGGAAAACTACCCAAATCTTTCTAGGAAGCCACTATTAGGCTTACACCTAAATCACAAAAGGACCTAAAAAGAAAGAGAACTTAAGACCAATTTCCCTTAAGAATATAGATGCCAATGTACTCCATAAAATTCTCACAAACTGAATCAAAGTTCACATCAAAATGATCATCCATAATGATCAAGAAGACTTCATACCAGGGATGCAGGGATGGTTCAATATAAAGAAATCATAACATAATCCATTTTATAAACAAACTCAAAGAAAAAAAAAACGAATGATCATCTCATTAGATGCTGAGAAAGCATTTCACAAAATTCAACATTCCTTCATGATAACAGTCTTGGAAAGATCAGAAATCCAAGACCCGTAACTAAACATAGTAAAAGTAATATACAGCAAACCAGTAGCCAACATCAAACTAAATGGAGAGAAACTTGAAGAAATCCCACTAACATCAAGGACTAGACAAGGCTGCCCACTGTCTCCCTACCAATTCAATATAGTACTCAAAGTCCTAATCAGAGCAATCAGACAACAAAAGGAGGTAAAATGAATACAAATTGGAAAAAAAGAAGTAAAAATATCACTATTTGCAGGTGATATGGTAATATACATTAGTGACCCCAAAATTCCACCAGAGAACTCCTAAAGCTGATAAACAACTTCAGCAAAGTGGCTGGTTAGAAAATTAACTCAGACAAATCAGTAGACTTCCTCTACTAAAAGGATAAACAAACTGAGAAAGAAATTATGGAAATGGCATCCTTCACAATAGTCACAAGTAATACAAAGTATGTTGGTATGACTCTAACCAAGCAAGTGAAAGATCTGTATAACAAGAACATCAAGTTTCTGAAGAAAGAAATTGAGAAATATCTCAGAAGATGGAAAACTTTCACATGCTCATAGATTGGCAGGATTAATATAATAAAAATGACCATCTTGCGGAAAACAATCTACAGGTTCAATGCACTTCCCATCAAAATTCTAACTCAATTCTCACAAAATTAGAAATAACAATTTTCAAATACATTTGGAATAACAAAATCCCAGGATAGCAAAAACTATTCTCAACAGTAAATGAACTTCTGTGGGAAAAACCATCCCTAACCTCAAGTTGTATTAGTGAGCAATAGTGATAAGAACTGCATGGTGTTGGTACATATTGGGAATGGATCTTTACCAATTCTACATTGGATAGAGGGCTAATATCCTATATAAATATAAAAAACTCAAGAAGTTAGACTCCAGAGAGTTGTATAACACTATTAAAAAATGAGGTAGAGAGGTAAACAAAGAATTTTCAACAGAGGAATATCAAATGGCTGCAAAGCACCTAATGAAGTGTTCGACATCCTTAGTCATCATTGAAATATAAATCAAAACAACCCTGAGATTCCACCTCACATCAGTCAGAATGGCTAAGATCAAAAAAGAAGAACACTCCTCCATTGTTAGTGGGATTGCAATCTGGTACAACCACTCTGGAAACCAGTCTGATGTTTCCTCAGAAAATTGCACATAGTGCTACCTGAGGACCCAGCTATACCACTCCTGGGTATATACCCAAAAGACGGTCCAACATATAACAAGGACACATGCTCCACTATGTTCATAGAAGTTTTATTTATAATAGCCAGAAGCTGGAAAGAATGCAAATGTCCTTCAACAGAGGAATGGATACAGAAGCTATGGAACATTTACACAAAGGAGTACTACTAAACTATTAAAAACAATGACTTCATGAAATTCTTAGGCAAATGGATGAAATTAGAAAATACCATCCTGAGTGAGGTAACCCAATCACAAAAGAACACACATGGTATGCATTCACTGATAATTGAATATTAATATTATTATTATTGGAATATCCAAGATTCAATTCACAGACCAAATGAAGTTCAAGAAGAAGGAAGACCAATGTGTCGATGCTTCTTATTAGAAGTTGGAACAAAAATACTCACAAGAAAAAATATAGAGACAAAGTTGGGAGCAGAGACTGAAGGAATGACCATTCAGAGCCTGCCTCACCTTGGGATCCATCCCATATACAGCCACCAAACCAAGACATTATTGCAGATGCCAAGGAGTGCTTGGTAACAGGATCCTGATATAGCTGTCTTCTGAGTGGCTCTGCCAGAGCATGACAAATACAGAAGCAGATGCTCACAGCCAATCATTGACCTCAGAGCGGTGTCCCCAGTAGAGTAGTTAGAAATAGGATTGAGGAGCTGAAGGGATTTTCAATGCCATAAGAACAACAACGATGGATTCCAGAGGAAAACACCGGAGGCCATCTGGAACCCTGGTGCACGGAGGCTCCCGGAAGAGGCGGCGCAGATCTTCCCGGTCGCTGCCACCGCGGAGAGCCCATGGGCAGAACCCCGCGAGCGAACTCGAGCCTCGGGGCCACAGGTAAGACTAACTTATCTGCTGCAAGTGACTTGCCTGGTGGAATCGGGACAACAGAGGCAGAATCCCTCTAGGGCCAGGCACGACCCTGTGTTTACCGGAAGTGCACACCCGCGGAAATCCCGGCCCGCAGCAGCTCTCTGCTCCCAGAACCCGTGGGAGAGATACCTTACTGCCTGGTCGGGTGGGCACTCCTGAGGCTGCAGAGCAGAAAAGACCACCAACACTGCCCACCCCTGCCCACATCCCTGACCCAAGAGGAAACTGTACAAGGCCTCTGGGTTCCTGTGGGGGAGGGCCCAGGAGCAGCAGGAGCCCTGCCTGAGACACCGCAGGAACCTGAAGGAAACAGACCAGATAAACAGTTCTCTGCACCCAAATCCCGTGGGAGGGAGAGCTAAACCTTCAGAGAGGCAGACACGCCTGGGAAACCAGAAGAGACTGCTCTCTGCACACATTACTGATTCCAGAGGAAAACACTCGAGGCCATCTGGAACCCTGGTTGCACGGAGGCTCCCGGAAGAGGCGCAGATCTTCCCGGTCGCTGCCACCGAGGAGAGCCCGTGGGCAGAACCCCGCGAGCGAACTTGAGCCTCGGGGCCACAGGTAAGACCAACTTTTCTGCTGCAAGTGACCTGCCTGGTGAACTCAAGGCACAGGTCCACAGGAACAACTGAAGACCTGTAGAAAGGAAAAACTACACGCCCGAAAGCAGAACACTCTGTCCCCATAACTGACTGAAAGAGAGGAAAACAGGTCTACAGCACTCCTGACACACAGGCCTATAGGACAGTTTAGCCACTGTCAGAAATAGCAGAACAAAGTAACACTAGAGATAATTTGATGGCGAGAGGCAAGCGCAGGAACCCAAGCAACAGAAACCAAGACTACATGGCACCATCGGAGCCCAATTCTCCCATCAAAACGAACATGGAATATCCACACACCAGAAAAGCAAGATCTAGTTTCAAAATCATATTTGATCATGATGCTGGAGGACTTCAAGAAAGACGTTATGAACTCCCTTAGAGAAACAAGTAAGAAGCCTACAGAGAGAATGTAAAAATGCATGAAAGAATTCCAGGAAAACATAAATAAACAAGTAGAAGCCCATACAGAGGAGACACAAAAATCCCTGAAAGAATTAAAGGAAAACACAATCAAACAGTGGAAGGAATTAAAAATGGAAATAGAAGCAATCAAGAAAGAACACATGGAAACAACCCTGGATATAGAAAACCAAAAGAAGAGACAAGGAGCTGTAGATACAAGCTTTACCAACAGAATACAAGAGATGGAAGAGAGAATCTCAGGAGCAGAAGATTCCATAGAAATCATTGACTCAACTGTCAAAGATAATGTAAAGCGGAAAAAGCTACTGGTCCAAAACATACAGGAAATCCAGGACTCAATGAGAAGATCAAACCTAAGGATAATAGGTATAGAAGAGAGTGAAGACTCCCAGCTCAAAGGACCAGTACATATCTTCAACAAAATCATAGAAGAAAACTTCCCTAACCTAAAAAAAGAGATACCCATAGGCATACAAGAAGCCTACAGAACTCCAAATAGATTGGACCAGAAAAGAAACACATCCCGTCACATAATAGTCAAAACACCAAACGCACAAAATAAAGAAAGAATATTAAAAGCAGTAAGGAAAAAGGTCAAGTAACATATAAAGGCAGACCTATCAGAATCACACCCAGACTTTTTCACAGAAACTATGAAGGCCAGAAGATCCTGGACTGATGTCATACAGACCCTAAGAGAACACAAATGCCAGCCCAGGCTACTGTATCCTGCAAAACTCTCAATTAATATAGATGGAGAAACCAAGATATTCCATGACAAAACCAAATTTACACAATATCTTTCTACAAATCCAGCACTACAAAGGATAATAAATGGTAAAGCCCAACATAAGGAGGCAAGCTATACCCAAGAAGAGGCAAGAAACTAATCGTTTTGGCAACAAAACAAAGAGAAGAAAAGCACACAAACATAACACATCCACGTATGAATATAACAGGAAGCAATAATCACTATTCCTTAATATCTCTCAACATCAATGGCCTCAACTCCCCAATAAAAAGACATAGATTAACAAACTGGATACGCAACGAGGACCCTGCATTCTGCTGCCTACAGGAAACACACCTCAGAGACAAAGACAGACACTACCTCAGAGTGAAAGGCTGAAAAACAACTTTCCAAGCAAATGGTCCGAGGAAGCAAGCTGGAGTAGCCATTCTAATATCAAATAAAATCAATTTTCAACTAAAAGTCATCAAAAAAGATAAGGAAGGACACTTCATATTTATCAAAGGAAAAATCCACCAAGATGAACTCTCAATCCTAAATATCTATGCCCCAAATACAAGGGCACCTACATACGTAAAAGAAACCTTACTAAAGCTCAAAACACACATTGCACCTCACACAATAATAGTAGGAGACTTCAATACCCCACTCTCTTCAATGGACAGATCATGGAAACAGAAATTAAACAGAGACGTAGACAGACTAAGAGAAGTCATGAGCCAAATGGACTTAACGGATATTTATAGAACGTTCTACCCTAATGCAAAAGGATATACCTTCTTCTCAGCTCCTCATGGTACTTTCTCCAAAATTGACCATATAATTGGTCAAAAAACGGGCCTCAACAGGTACAGAAAGATAGAAATAATCCCATGCGTGCTATCGGACCACCACGCCTAAAGCTGGTCTTCAATAACAATAAGGAAGAATGCCCATATACGTGGAAATTGAACAATGCTCTACTCAATGATAACCTGGTCAAGGAAGAAATAAAGAAAAGAAATTAAAAACTTTTAGAATTTAATGAAAATGAAGGTACAACATACCCAAACTTATGGGACACAATGAAAGCTGTGCTAAGAGGAAAACTCATAGCGCTTGAGTGCCTGCAGAAAGAAACAGGAAAGAGCATATGTCAGCAGCTTGACAGCACACCTAAAAGCTCTAGAACAAAAAAAGAAGCAAATACACCCAGGAGGAGTAGAAGGCAGGAAATAATCAAACTCAGAGCTGAAATCAACCAAGTAGAAACAAAAGGACCATAGAAAGAATCAACAGAACCAAAAAGTTGGTTCTTTGAGAAAATCAACAAGATAGATAAACCCTTAGCCAGACTAACGAGAGGACACAGAGAGTGTGTCCAAATTAACAAAATCAGAAATGAAAAGGAGACATAACTACAGATTCAGAGGAAATTCAAAATATCATCAGATCTTACTATAAAAAGCCTATACTCAACAAAACTTGAAAATCTGCAGGAAATGGACAATTTCCTAGACAGATACCAGGTACGAAGTTAAATCAGGAACAGATAAACCAGTTAAACAACCCCATAACTCCTAAGGAAATAGAAGCAGTCATTAAAGGTCTCCCCAACCAAAAAGAGCCCAGGTCCAGACGGGTTTAGTGCAGAATTCTATCAGACCTTCATAGAAGACCTCATACCAATATTATCCAAACTATTCCACAAAATTGAAACAGATGGAGCACTACCGAACTCCTTCTATGAAGCCACAATTACTCTTATACCCAAACCACACAAAGACCCAACAAAGAAAGAGAACTTCAGACCAATTTTCCTTATGAACATTGACGCAAAAATACTCAACAAAATTCTGGCAAACCCGAATCCAAGAGCACATCAAAACAATCATCCACCATGATCAAGTAGGCTTCATCCCAGGCATGCAGGGATGGTTTAATATCTGGAAAACCATCAACGTGATCCATTATATAAACAAACTGAAAGAACAAAACCACATGATCATTTCATTAGATGCTGAGAAAGCATTTGACAAAATTCAACACCCTTCATGATAAAAAAGTCCTGGAAAGAATAGGAATCCAAGGCCCATACCTAAACATAGTAAAAGCCATATACAACAAACCAGTGGCTAACATTAAACTAAATGGAGAGAAACTTGAAGCAATCCCACTAAAATCAGGGACTAGACAAGGCTGCCCACTCTCTCCCTACTTATTCAATATAGTTCTTGAAGTTCTAGCCAGAGCAATCAGACAACAAAAGGAGGTCAAGGGATACAGATCGGAAAGAAGAAGTCAAAATATCACTATTTGCAGATGATATGATAGTATATTTAAGTGATCCCAAAAGTTCCACCAGAGAACTACTAAAAGCTGATAAACAACTTCAGCAAAGTGGCTGGGTATAAAATTAACTCAAATAAATCAGTAGCCTTCCTCTACACAAAAGAGAAAACAAGCCGAGAAAGAAATTAGGAAACGACACCCTTCATAATAGACCCAAATAATATAAAGTACCTCGGTTGACTTTAACCAAGCAAGTAAAAAAGATTTGTACAACAAGAACTTCAAGACTCTGAAGAAAGAAATTGAAGAAGACCTCAGAAGATGGAAAGATCTCCCATGCTCATGGATTGGCAGGATTAATATAGTAAAAATGGCCATTCTGCTAAAAGCGATCTACAGATTCAATGCAATCCCCATCAAAATACCAATCCAATTCTTCAAAAGATTTAGACAGAACAATTTGCAAATTCATCTGAATAACAAAAAACCCAGGATAGCTAAAACTATGCTCAACAATAAAAGGACTTCTGGTGGAATCGCTATCCCTGAACTCAAGCAGTATTACAGAGCAATTGTGATAAAAACTGCATGGTATTGGTACAGAGACAGACAGATAGACCAATGGAATAGAATTGAAGACCCAGAAATGAACCCACACACCTATGGTCACTTGATTTTTGACAAAGGAGCCAAATCCATCCAATGGAAAAAAGATAGCATTTTCAGCAAATGGTGCTGGTTCAACTGGAGGTCAACATGTAGAAGAATGCAGATCGATCCATGCTTATCACCCTGTACAAAGCTTAAGTCCAAGTGGATCAAGGACCTCCACATCAAACCAGACACACTCAAACTAATAGAAGAAAAACTAGGGAAGCATCTGGAACACATGGGCACTGGAAAAATTTCCTGAACAAAACACCAATGGCTTATGCTCTAAGATCAAGAATGGAAACAAATGGGATCTCATAAAACTACAAAGTTTCTTTAAGGCAAAGGACACTGTGGTCAGGACAAAACGGCAACCAACAGATTGGGAAAAGATCTTTACCAATCCTACAACAGATAGAGGCCTTATAGCCAAAATATACAAAGAACTCAAGAAGTTAGACTGCAGGGAGACAAATAACCCTATTAAAAAATGGGGTTCAGAGCTAAACAAAGAATTCACAGCTGAGGAATGCTGAATGGCTGAGAAACACCTAAAGAAATGTTCAACATCTTTAGTCATCAGGGAAATGCAAATCAAAACAACCCTGAGATTTCACCTCACACCAGTGAGAATGGCTAAGATCAAAATCAGGTGACAGCAAATGCTGGCGAGGATGCGGAGAAAGAGGAACACTCCTCCATTGTTGGTGGGATTGCAGACTGGTACAACCATTCTGGAAATCAGTCTGGAGGTTCCTCAGAAAATTGGACATTGAACTGCCTGAGGATCCAGCTATACCTCTCTTGGGCATATACCCAAAAGATGCCCCAACATATAACAAAGACACGTGCTCCACTATGTTCATCGCAGCCTTATTTATAATAGCCAGAAGCTGGAAAGAACCCAGATGCCCTTCAACAGAGGAATGGATACAGAAAATGTGGTACATCTACACAATGGAATATTACTCAGCTATCAAAAACAACGACTTTATGAAATTCGTAGGCAAATGGTTGGAACTGGAAAATATCATCCTGAGTGAGCTAACCCAATCACAGAAAGACATACATGGTATGCACTCACTGATAAGTGGCTATTAGCCCAAATGCTTGAATTACCCTAGATGCCTAGAACAAATGAAACTCAAGACGGATGATCAAAATGTGAAGGCTTCACTCCTTCTTTAAAAGGGGAACAAGAATACCCTTGGCAGGGAAGAGAGAGGCAAAGATTAAAACAGAGACTGAAGGAACACCCATTCAGAGCCTGCCCCACATGTGGCCCATACATATAGAGCCACCCAATTAGACAAGATGGATGAAGCAAAGAAGTGCAGACCGACAGGAGCCGGATGTAGATCGAACCTGAGAGACACAGCCAGAATACAGCAAATACAGAGGCGAATGCCAGCAGCAAACCACTGAACTGAGAACGGGACCCCCGTTGAAGGAATCAGAGAATGAACTGGAAGAGCTTGAAGGGGCTTGAGACTCCATATGTACAACAATGCCAAGCAACCAGAGCTTCCAGGGACTAAGCCACTACCTAAAGACTATACATGGACTGACCCTGGACTCTGACCTCATAGGTAGCAATGAATATCCTAGTAAGAGCACCAGTGGAAGGAGAAGCCCTGGGTCCTGCTAAGACTGAACCCCCAGTGAACTAGACTGTCGGGGAGGGGCGGCAATGGGGGGGGGTGGGGAGGGAACACCCATAAGGAAGGGGGGAGGGAAGGGGATGTTTGCCCGGAAACCGGGAAAGGGAATAACACCGAAATGTATATAAGAAATATTCAAGTTAATAAAAAAAAACAAAAAAAAAAAAAAAAAAGAACAACAACGATATCACACATGATCAAGAATTGATAAATGGGACCCCATGAAACTGGAAAGCTTCTGTAAACAAAGGACATAGTCAATAAGACAAATCAGTATCTTCTAGATTGGGAAAAAAATCATCATTAACTCCGATCTGAAAGAGGACTAGTACCCAAAATATATAAGGAACTCAAGAAGCTTACCACTAAAAAACCAAACTACCCAATCAACAAAATGGTGTATAGAAATAAACTGAGAATTCACAATAGAGGAATCCCAAATGGCTGAACTGAGAAGCACCTAAAGAAATATTCAAAGTCCTTAGTGATCAGAGAAATGCAAATCAAAAAGGTACCTACCATGACTGCTCTCCAAAAGACTCAACAAGCAGCTGAAAGAGTCAGAGGCAGATATGTGCATCCAACCAATGAACAGAAGCTGCTGACCCTTCTGGTTGAATTAGGGAAAAGCTGGAGGAAGCTAAGGAGAAGGTCAACCCTGTAGGATGACCAACAGTCTCAATTAACCTGGATCCCCAAGATCTCTTAGACACTGAATCACCAACCTGGCAGCATACACCAGCTGAGATGAGGCATCCAACATGTATACAGTAGAGGAAGCCAGGATCTGGATTCAGTCAGAGAAGATATACCTCAGGAATCTCCTCAGGACACGGGAGACCCCAGGGAGTCTGGTGGGCTGGGTGGGTGGGGTGGGAATTTCCTTGTGGAGAAAGGAAGGCAGGGTAGCAGGGAGGAAGTATGGGATTTGGAACCCTCAGGGGTGGACCAGGAGGGAAATAAATATGGAGTGCAAAAATGAAATAAATAAATAAATAATAAAAATAAATAAAATATGCAATAAAAGAAAAAAGAAATATAATTCAATTTGAATATCTAAATATTTATTTTTGTTTTAAAAGTATATGGGTTTGAATATTAATATGTATTTTAGGTTCAACAAATATAATGTGATATCTATTCTTCTTGGTCTGTATTATTTTGCTTAATATCATACTTCTCAATTACATACATTTTCCACAAACAACCTAATCTTTTTCCTTATAATTGACCAGGCCACCAGAGAAACTGGCGAATTACAGGCAAAGTTGACCATGTCCAAACCCCAGAAATTAGATTTTCATTCTGAGACTGGCAGGAGTAAGGCTAACTCCCTTCCTGTTTCCCTGTCTGTGGTAGAGCATGTAACTAGACAGCTTCTAGCCAGGTGGTTACAAGTCAAGTACATAGCACCTGGAATGGCTGTCTATGCTAATGAGGCACCTCAGCTGCCTCAGTCTCTAGCCAATGACCTTCTCCTTCTCTAGATATTCTCATATCTCTCCACAAAATGATGTAACCTTGGGGTTGACTTTGAAAAGGTTTATGCATTCAAACCCACCTTCAATAAAGAACTATCAACAAACTAAGATCATCTCAGAGCTGCTTCATTACAGTCTTTCCAAGAGGCCCTTGTTTAAAAGGACCATAACAGTAAGGTCCTACATGAAGGCTTCAGTCACTGCACACACTTGCTCCTAAATGGACAAAGATCCTGCTAGTCCCAGATTTTGTTTTCCCACTCAGGCCTGGAAGGCACCAGATTCTGAAGACCCATAGGAAGAGGCAGACTGTTGACCCCCATTCAAGATTTCTCCCTGTCCTCTCCAATCTGATATACCTGTTATATCTGGGCACTCGAAGAGGAGAAGCAGAACTCAGCACCACAATACCACAAAGCTGTTGCTTCACTCTCATGTTTGTTTCCTGTGGTATGCAAAATCTTTTGATTTTTTTAAGTTCATTAGATCCTATTTTTTAGTCATTGCTGGAGTAATTGATTCATTGTCTGTGCTAGAATTTTGATATTAGAGATTTAAAATTTCCATTAGTGCAATTCAAACCATATATTAAGATCTTAGATCCATTCAGGAATTGTACAGTATGAGAGATAAAGATCAGGTTTCATTCTTCTACATGTGGATGTCTGTATTTGCATCATTTGCCAATGAGGTTGTCCTTTCTTCCTAATGCAAACTTTAAAAAAACTGTCAAATTAGGAGGCCATATTTGTTTGAAGAAAAACCTAAATATATTATCTGATTCCACTGACCTGAATGGGACTGGACCATAATGATTTTGCTACTATAACTCTGTAGTATAACTTCAAAATAAGGTATTGCTATCCTTTCAACACTGTCCTATGTGTTCAATATTGTTGCTATATGGGCACCTTTACAGTTTCTATAATAGTTGAGGGGTTATTTAATCTATTTTTGTGAAGACTGAAGAAATATGTTGGCTTTAGACACAAGAATCTTTGCTCCCCTGAAAGGAGTATTTAACACTGCTCATCCAAGTCCAAAAGAGAACATGACTTCCTAAACTAAGAAATTCCCATCCTTTGAGAACATTCACTTCTACTGATAAGGGAGCTAGACCAGGGTAATACCTATTCCAGAGAAGTCCCAGGTGTCCATCCAACTGTTCAGTATATGAAAAAAATCACAAAAATCCTTTTCCCCAACCTGTACTCCCATTATCCTACAAACCCTGCCTTTCTCATTCCTGGACCTCTTCATCATTCCCACATAGCATAACCTTCATTCTTCCAGGAAGGTTTCTTGCCCCTTATAGCAATAAATGTTCCATATTTTCCATTTAGGTTTCCAGTATTCATCATTTTCACATAGATCACACTCCTGGTGTAAAATTTTGTGCTAAAAATTGAATGGGCTTGTAGGGATATTATGACCACACCTCAGTTTTAAACTCTCAATGCCCTTTCTCACTTCTATAATTTATCCCATTCCTTTTTCTGACACCTTCCACACCAAAATTGACTTCCTCCCTAAGCTTATTAAAGGACTTAACACCTGGTAATAATGACCTGAAACCTCTGGGTTATTGATGCTTTTGTTTCCCCAAATGTTCCAATCCCTGTCCTGGTTTTTGATTGATATGCTCCTTAAATTCTGTATGGGTCCTTTTTCGCATTTGCCTTCCTCTCTCCTCTCACTAATTCCTTACCTCACTATCTCAACCTCCAGAACAGAGGCACTTCAGTCTTGTCTACCTCACCGCACATGCCAAAAAGTCCTTGAGAATTCGAAGCATAACCAATATAGAGGATCCCAAAATCTAGGTCTTTTCCTGAACTCTTAAGTTTGTTGGTCTTTACTGCAGTATTTCCATTAGAATATGATCCTCCTCATCAGCAAATCAGGCTCACTCTTACAGCCCCTCTCCAATACTACGGGAGAACTTGGGGGAATGAATGTAGACTACCTTTCCCCTTCTTTAAAATTGCATACCAAATTGTCTGTTCCCCAGGATAGACTTTGCATGCTTAACTTTCAACTTCAAAACTACATAATCCTAAACTCTGATCCACTACACACAGGCCCACCTGCTCAAAATTTATAATTTGTAAATTATAAATTCTCACAAACATGGATAACCTCATTAGAATCAGAAAAGTATCTAAGAATTACCAGGCTGAAGCTTTCTTTGCTTTTCAAGTATGCCCATCCTTCTGTCAAATCTACAAAAATACCAGATGAAATAACCTTACTTTATTACTCAAAATTATTTTTCAAAGATTTCCCTTACCCAAAGACTCTCTAAAGACATTAAAGCTATGATCCCATCCTACCAACAAACACCATTTTCCTATTAATACTTCTAAACCAGAACATCTCTATCAAAGTAAGGTAACATTGCAGAGGTCTCTGTATTCTGGACTATTTGCCTAAATATCTGACACAGTGGTTTTAATAAGAATGTATCCCATATTCTGCATAATGTGATTATTTGGACTGTTGTTTCTGCAGACTTAAGCTGTATGCCCTGGTTAGAATTTTGTCAGCTGTGCCAAGATTTGAGGTTTCAAATGCCATGTATCAATATCATTATAAATGCACTTTTTCTGTTTCCTACTTGTGGATTAGATTGTGGGGTCTGAGTTTGTTGATTCATCTGCTGGGCTTTGCCATCATGACATAGAGGATACCATGGCATCATTTCTTCAATGACAGACAAGTAAGCACAATAAATCTTTTCCTCTCATAGCTTGATTTTGGTCATGTTATTTTACCATAGCAATAGTAACCCTAACTTTTACAGTCCTAGCTCTCATTCCAGTTGCTATGACCCAAAATAATTCTGAGTAACAAAGTAAGGTTATTTCACCTTATAATGTATACTATGTCTTGAAAGCAAGTCAGATAAGAAAACTCAGGACAGAAATTTGAAGGCATAATATGAATCGGAGGACATTTAGAAACCCTCCACATAGTGACTTGCAACCTATTTGTTGCTCCCATATCTTGCTCAATTTGCTTCCTTATACACTCCAAGATTACCTTCCTAGTGACAGCTGACCCCTCCCATATCAGTCATTATTGAAGAAAATGTCACAAAAACTTGCCTAGACCAAATGTGATAGAGGTAATAACTATTGAGTTTTTCTCTTCCCATATACTTTTGGCATGTGTCAGGGTGGCAAAAAACTAATCAGCAGCCTTCCTTTCCCCTGTACCTATAGGTTAATACTTCCTAGATTTATATTAAGGAAAATTATTAGCTGCCATTATATTTATTCATTTATATATAAAGCAATATCTTGAACCTAAAATAAGTGGAACAAATACAGGTGAGTGATTTTACATCAGCTGTCCGCTTACTTTATATTTCCATTCTCCTAGAATGATTTAATTCATGATTCTTATTCAGTTATGAAAAAACTAAAGATATTTCATTTCCTTCATCTTTGTTTCATCTATTAACACTGCCCAGACTCTTTCCTTTCTAGATGCAGTGCACAATAGTATTGATCATCCATTTTATATCTTTTCCTTTAGGTTACTCGATTACCTTGTAGTTTTTATTGATATTTTATAGTAAAACTCATGGTCAGCATTTGCAGAACGAACATCATACAGCCTGGAATATTGATTCCTTGTCTGAAGCTATCTAAGAAAGGCTAGGGCACGCAAGTTTTCTGGAGATGGCCCACTGTTTTGCATGGCTCCAATGGGTGTGCAGGGTCCTCAGAGACATCAACCGAAGAATGTTTCTTGATGCTGATGTTTCCTGCCTTCATTACATACCCCAATGGCTCTTCGGCATCCCCCACCATATTGGTTAGATTTCCTGAACAATCAATATGAAAATGTACTTAAAAATAATGTTGTATGGATGAGTTGATGATTTCATAATTCCCAACAATGGTTTTTATACATTTAATGAACTGATGCAAATAATCATAAGCCCCCTATAAAATAAAAGCTGCAGATAGAGTTCTGTATATTTCCATGTGTCATGGGCTAATTGCACTATGAAAAGAAAGCAGGATTGGAAGAAATTTATGATCAAAGATGACATCATTCTAGATTAAAAGAAAGAGACAACTGTCCGGTAACTAAAGGTCATAAACTGTGAATGTCTGATCTATTCTAGGTGCAGGCACAGAAAATAAATGATGGACTAGTTTATCCATACAGGACTTTAAAATAAAATGACACAAAGCAGTTGTGCTCTTGACCAAACCATGCTTACATATGACAAAGAAATTATTGCTTTAAAGTTAAAATGAACTTATGGAGCTCCCAACAGATAATGTTTAGTCAGATACTCATCTTGATGGAAAGACATGTAAAATCTGCTGTAATTCCTTAAGTCTTATCAATTTAGGACATGAACTATAACCTTAAACTTACTATGACCTTATGAATATAAAAGTGTTTAGAAACTATGAGATCAATTTCTGTGAGAAAGTGTAAATAAAATATTAAGAAAGACGATAAAGAAGATATTTAGCCCTTCTCTGCTTAATCCAGAATGGGTGTCTCTGTATGTGCCTGAATTTTCTCTTTTCTTTCTTTCCTTCTTTCTTTCTTTCTCTCTTTCTTTCTCTCTCTCTCTCTTTCTTTCTTTCTTTCTTTCTTTCATTCATTGTTTTCTTTTCTTTGTTCATGAAGATTTAACAAACTCCAAGCATTTCACTTGGCCAGCAAAGAGCCCTTGAGCCAGAGAGAAAAGAACCCTAGTAACTAAGCTTTCTTTTGTTAATCTCCGACTGTGACCAGCAGGATTTTACTGCCAGAAGTCAGTGACTTTTAGCTGTAGCATAGCAAAAAATTAAAGAAAGAGAAATTTAGCCTTATTAAGGAACTTTTGTCCCTGCAATCAAAACTTCTGCCTCTGCCTGCCTCAGTTTACATTGGATGTTGGGCTGGTAACCAGAAGTACCTTAAGGAATCTATAGTGTCATTAGAATTACTTGTTTCAGAACATAATTCTCTATATTCCAAATAGAACTGCTATTTTCAGCTTAATATGATAAGCACTAGTCTATAACAAACAGCAGAAAACATATCTCATTTATTTAACATCACGCACTATGCAGTGTACCTTCACTACCGAGTCTTCTTGCTGCCTACCTATCTACTTTGATTATTGGCTTCCATTGCCTGATTTTTGGGGCCTTCTTCTCATACTTTTCCATTTGTCATCTGCTCTTTCTGCTAAATGCCTGGTGTCCTTCTCCCTGATATCTTCCTTGTGGTTGCTTTTGTTCTCTTTTCTCTAAGATACTGAAGAGTCTCTCGGTGTATGCCTACAATGTGTTAGATTGTTCATTCATTGCTTCCACTTTCAATTCAAATGAATGAAAATCTTGTACTTATATGTTGTCAGACTTTCTTCACCCAACACTGGGTTCTTGGTCCCATGAAAATAAGTTTTCCTTCTCTATGGCCCTGAAACTACTTGGTAATAATTTGTAGATTTCTAAGAAAGAATTTAACATGAATCCATTTTTTCTTTTTTTCCCCCTGCATTATTGATCTGTTATTGGCATTCATAAGCCATATACGCAAATTAATGTCAAAAGGAAATCAATAAACCATTATCACAAAAAATGCCTTAAATATATGTATGGGATCCAAAATTCTTTTCTATGACCTTTACTTTTGTTTTGTTTAGATTTTACCTTTTTCTAGTTAAAACACTGAATTACTCTAAGAAAGTTTTAAGTAAACAATAAAATACCATTTATTCTCTGTGTTGTATTATACATATACAAAGTTTATTCAGTATTTTAGAGCTCCTAAACCAGAATTCAGTAAATAATTTTCCACGTACCATACATAGGCAGTTTTATTTATGTGAATACTGCAAACAGAGAATCAGTAAAATAAACAAAAAAATGACAGAAATATTTTTGAAAGAGAAAACAATGACATTTATCTCAGAAAGCATACATAATTTTCCATTTTGCAGTTCAAAGATTATATTTACTATAATAGAAATCAATGCATTCAACAAGTTCAGCACTGCAATAGTACATTTGGGTTGCTATGCGAAGCACCTTTAGGATGGGTACTTTGTAAATATCAGGCATTTGTTGCTTTGATTTTGTAGGTTGAAAATTCGAACAGAAAGGTATCAGCCAATGTTATGTCTGATGAAGTCATCTCTGTACTGTGAAGATTCCTCATACTTGCTACATCCTCATACAATGAAAGGTATGTCATCATTTCAATATCTTTTATAAGGTATAGAAAAAAGTTGTTAACCCATTCATGAGTTCATAGCAGAAAAGCTCCTCTGCCTGATATAATCTATTTCCTGACAGTCTCATTTCTTAACAGTTTAATCTTAGAACCTATGTTCTAATATATGAAATTCAGTCTCCACTAAAGTCAGAGCATAAACCTAGTTGTAGCATATCCTGTTGTTATATTGAAGAATATATCATGTATTTCAAACTTAGCTTCCTGATAGTAGATTCAGACAAAAACAAGTGCCAGGTAGGAAAAACAGTAAAGGATATATATTGAAGTTGTTTGTAGTTTTAAATATAGTAGACATGAATGCTTTCTTTGAAAATTTCATCGAAAATCACACAAAGTAATAGGCCAAACTTGGAAAAGATCAGAAACTGTGCTCCCTAGGGAAATAGTAAAGAGTCTTAATCCCTGAGAATTGTGTGGTTTGAAGAGTTCAAGAAATGTTGAAATGATCCCTGTGATTGGAAACTTGCTCAGTGATAAGAAATGTGTGACCAAAGATAATGATATGAACTGCTGCAGAAGTCTAGAACACTTAGATGTCACCACTGGAAATTATTTCAGACTATCAAAAGTACAAAGATAAACTAAGTCCTGGTGGTATCATGATAATAGAAGATAAACCAGCTTCAATGTGCACGCTGCAGGAGAAGCTGCCTGCTAGTAGCTCTGAATTCCATGTAGTTTGAGTTGAAGATTAATGTTGTTTTGTACTGTCACATTTGGTCTTATCTTACAGAAATCCAATGTATATATAATGTATATGCCATGAATAATCACATTTGACTTTTTAATCCATTTATCCTCTTATTAATTTCATTAATTACTTAAGACAGTCATTTCAACATCCATATAGAAATGATTTATATACATATGTGACTCTATTATCTCTTTGTAAAGAAAACTATTATTATTACTATTATTATTACTGTTACTATGACAAAATATCATGACAATGATGCAAGCTGGGGAGGAAAATATTTATTTGACTTACACTAACAATTTGTTTTACATCACCAAGGAACCAGGACAGGAACTTAAGCAGGGCAGAATCTGGGAAGCAGGAAAAAAGGCAATGGAGAGTTGCTGCGCGATAGCTTCCTTCACCATTCTTGCTCTGACTACATCATTTCAGAACTCATGACCACCAGCTCAGTGATGGCACAACTCTTAGGGGGCAGAGCCCTCTCCTTTTGACACTAATTAAGAAAAGTCCACCACTGAATCTCATGGAGGCATCTCCTTTTTCTCTGGTGACTCAAACTTATGTCAAATTGACACGAAACAAACTAGAACAGATACAATAAAAAGCTGTCCTATAGAATGGGGATTTTTTTCTCTTTCTTTTTTTTCTTTTTTTTTCTTTTGAGGATTATACATATACCAGGCTAATATCTAAAATCAAAATATAAATAAAAAGCAATTGAATGACAAGTGAAATGAGCTAATATGATGATCAGCAGTCTAATAATATAAAGTATATACAGACAACAAATACATGAATAAAATTCTTAGCAACCATTTAAGTGACAATTAAAATATTAACAGTCTCCATTTAACCCTAGTGGCAATGACTACCTAAGAATGTAAGGTTTAAACACATGGGCACTGGGAAACATTGGTGTTTCCTGAACAGAACACCAATGGCTTATGCTCTAAGATCAAGAATTGACAAATGGGACCTCATAATACTGCAAAGCTTCTGTAAAGCAAAGGACACTGTCATTAGAACAGAATGGCAACCAACAGATTGGGAAAAGATCTTAACCGATCCTACATCAGATAGAACATTAATAATCAATATATACAAAGAATTCTAGAAATTAAACTCTAGAAAATCAAATAACGCTATTTAAAAAATTGGGTACAAAGCTAAACAAAGAATTCTCAACTGAGGAATATTTAATGGCCTTTAAGCACCTAAAGAAATATTCAACATCTGTAGTCATCAGGGAAATGCAAACCCAAACAACTCTGAGATTCCATCTCACACCAATCAGAATGGCTAAGATAAAAAACTCAAGTGACAACAGACTTTGATGAGGATGTGGAAAAGAGGAAAACTCTTCCATTGTTGGTAGGTTTGCAAGCTGGTACAACCACTCTGGAAGTCAGTCTGGAGGTTCCTTAGAAAATTGAACATAGTACTACCAGAGGATCCAGCTATACTACTTCTGGGCATGTACCCAAAATATGCCCCACAATGCCACATGGGCACATGTTCCACTATGTTTGTAGCAGCCTTATTTGTGATAGCCAGAAGCTGGAAACAACCCAGATGTTCCAAGCTAGAGGAATGGATTCAGAAAATGTGGTACATCTTCACAATGAACTACTACTCAGCTATTAAAAACAATGACTTCATGAAATTCATAGGCAAATGGATGGAACTAGAAAATATCACCCTGAGTGAGGTAACCCAATCACAAAAAAGAAAAAACAAAAAACCACATGATATGCACTCACTGATAAGTGGATATTAGCCCCTGTTGTTATAAAAATATAAAACATTTAAAAAAAAAAAAGTATTGGTTTTTTCCCTGCTAGGCCCACACTGCGGTGTCCCAAGATATGTGCTAGGTATCTTGGCAGAAACACATCCCAACAGCTCCGTGGCCCAGTGTCTCCTGCCACTGCACACTTTTTTACACTCAAATCATCACATAAAAGAACACACAACAAAATAATCTTTGATCCAATTGATAAGATATAATTGCCCACCTAAATGTACAAAGCCCAGTACCATCCATCCCTTAAGAACATTTGTAACAACCTGCAAAGGTACAGTGTGGAATCTTAACGTCACCCGCCTTATTGTCCTGCCATGGCTTCTCTCCTTCTCCTCCTGTCTCTTCCTCCTTTCCGTTCCAGTTCCAGTCTCCTCCCTTCTTTCAAACTTTTCTCCCACCCATCCTTCCTTTTCCTCCAATGACAGGCCTCCTTCTATCCTGTACCTGCTCCTCACTTGTGTTTTACAAATTCAAGGGGGGAAGTTTCTGGTGAAGTCACCTGATTCCTGAGTACCGAGGCTAGGCAGCTGTCCTTGGGGCAGTGAAATTAACATCAAAATACAGATAACTCCAGGACAAATCACAACAAGCCCCAAAGCTCAGATTATCCAAGATATAATCCACAGATCACGTGAAACTCAAGAAGAAGGATGAATAAAGTCTGGATGCTTCAGTCCTTAAATGGGGGAACAAAAATATTCATAGGAGGAGATACAGAGACAATGTTTGGAACAGGGACTGAAGGAAAGGCCATTGAGAGACTGCCCCACCTGAGGATTCATCCAATATACATACAGCTACCAAACCAAGACAACATTGTTGATGCCAAGAAGTGCATGTTGACAGGAGTCTGATATAGCTGTTTCCTGAGATGCTTTGCCAGAGCATGACAAATACAGAGGTAGACACTCGCAGCCAACTATCGAACTGAGAACAGGGTCCCCAATGGAGAAGTTAAGAATGGATTGAAGGAGCTAAAGGGGTTTGCAACCCGTTAAGAACAACAATACCAACCAACCAGAGATCCCAGGAGCTAAATCACCATTCAAAGAGTACACAGGGACAAACCCATGGCTCCAGCTGCATATGTAGCAGAGGACGGCCTTTTTGGGCATCAAAGGGTGGAGAAGCCCTTGGTCCTTGGTACCAAGGCTCGATGCTCAGTGTAGGCGAATATCAGGGAGGGGAGGTTGGAGGGGGAGGGTGGATTAATGGGGAAACACCCTGATAGATCTTGCGGGGGGGATTGGATAGGGGCTTTATGGACGTGAAACCGGGAATGTGGATAACATTTGAAATGTAAATAAAAACATCCAATAAAAAAAGTAATGTTTAGGGAAAAGGAGGTGATAATTTTATTTATGAGACATGATTTCAAATAGGTCAATGCTGCTATTTTAGGTAAGGTAGAAAAGGGGGACTGTGAGGGAAAAAAGGAATCTGAAAAAGTTTTATACTGTTATAACAAGGCTTTGTTGTAACTGTTGAGAATAGACTTTATAAAATTTTCCCAGACTGAACATTAATACAATGGGGAGCCTCAGCTGTCATAATTTTCAGGTTTCATTATGTCCCTGTTCAAAGATCAATGAAGACATAAAGTCGTCTTGTCTGCCATATGTTGGTCTCCTCCCCTGAACCCTTCCTGATGATTTATTTACTTTTGATAATTTCGGTATTTAAACTTATTTATAGATTGATAATAAAAAGCTGTTTTCATATACCTCTCATGTAAACAAGAAGAATACAATTGAAAAATTGCTGAAGAAGTCCCTTAATAGCTGAGATAAAAATGAATTGGAATACAAACTGATAAGCTTTGCCTTGGGGGAGATTATTTCTCCCTCTCTCAGTATTTCTTCTTGGCCTACAGTTGTTTGTGCATGGTTGAGACTTCATGGGCTATCTTTACTCAGCATGTCTATTAGCAGGTTCATTACAATTGTTCTTGTTTAGTTCATGTTGGGTAGACTTCATGGTCAGCCTTCAACATATACTCACAAACAGAATTATATGAACTTACTTACTTATTTAGTTTTATATATATATATATATATGTATATATATGTGTGTGTGTGTGTGTGTGTGTGTGTGTGTGTGTGTGTGTAAATATGTGTGTATGTATAAAAAAGAGGGACTAATTGAGAAAGAACAAAAAAGATTATATGTGTTTGGAAGAATAAAAAATGTAATTATGTTATAATTTCATATGTAAAAGTGATACTAATTTTTTAAATAATTTTATAATTATAGAGGATCAACATTAATTATGTGTTCACACAAATTACTTTATGCTATTGTGTAGTTTATAACTATTCATAAAGAAGATTTGGTTCATCTTAGAACATAAAGTAATAGGTCCCCAGACTTTAGTAGGCACTTAAATCTTAGTACAACTGATGACATAGTGAAAGAGTCTTTCAGGCCGTGGACCCCAGCATGTAAATAGTACCACCTCCCAAAAGAAAACTAATGTCCTAATACATCAAAGTCCACAGTTATTAGCACTAACTTTGCTTTGTTGCTTAGTGAATATCTATGTATACTATGTTTTCTTTATTTTTCTTTTCTTTTTGTTTTTTGCATCTACTTATGTAGTTCTACTTATGTACTACTATTGCATCTACTATGTAGTTCTAACTGTTCTTGTTAAGTAAGTGTGCCAACTCAGGATATGTTCTTGTTTGTATGTGTTTCAAAACTCGCAGAAGGTTGGGAAAGGCTGAAGGCTACACTGGAAACCAGAATACCCCGAGTAGTTGTCAGCCAAATAATATAGAATTTCTACGACTTAAATTCTTATCTGAGTAGTCTTCTTTGGTGAACACTCCCTAACACTTCTGAAGGCCTCTCTGAGATTCCAAAAGAAGAGACCTTGAGACTCTCATTGTTAGGATCCTCTTAGGGACAGAGTGCAGTAATCAAGGGGTTCCCCAAGAAGTGTTCAACATAAAGACCTAAAGAGCTTGCATTCCCTTTGCTCAGTACTAACTAATGTTTTAGAAGAGTCTGAAAATTCCACCCCAAAAGGAAACAAATTTGAAATTTGCCAAGTCTGTCACTACCAGAGGAAAGCCTGGTTAAGGTGTCTATTGTTTAGGACACCAAGATGAGACCGCATGCAGGCACTGATCCTGTGTCCATCTGGAATCTGTAGGAGGTGTCACTAACAGATATATGAATGTGCAGTGGTCACCTCTGGTTGTCTTTGCTATGCATCTCTCTGTGTGCTTGTCTCAGTTCTGTTGATTGGAGAAACACGAGAAACATATGTAAATTGTTCTTTTTATGGTGGTGCTAGAAGCAAGGTTAGTAAGGTCCTTTGCCCAAGGGGATGGGGTGGGTTGTGAAGGAGAATGAATATGATGAATATGATGTGTGTTTCTTTTATGGAAAACTTCAAAACTTCTGTAAAATAGATTGGCCCTAATTGGGAGTCAGGTTACCCTATGATGACTCAAATAATCTGAAATATTGGATCATCCTGAACAATTTCTCTGCATTGACCAGTGGCTTTCTCTGAAAGCATGAAACATACTCCCCAACTCCTGGTTCTGCCAATTTACCAAGTAAAACACAAATTTACAGTCTGTTCTCCCAGCCTCACTAGAGGCAATTGACCAATCCTAGAGCATGAGCTATTTTCGTCACTTGGCTCCAGCTCCAGGCCCAATCCTGTTACCTGTGTGGAGGTTGGTAGAGGCCTCTCTCATCAAATCACAATGCACACTTGTAGGGAGAAATAGTTCCCAGAGTTGTAGACTCATTCTGCTCTCTTCTCAGCCTGTACTTAGAAGTCTGTTACAAACAAAAAGGAGAAAAATAGTTCCCCCTGCCATGCCTAGAGTCAAGAGAAAGTTCTGGTTTTTCTTCTTTCGTGATTTATATCTTTTCTTCAACAAATGATCTGTATAATTGAAAAATGCAAAACCCACCACTCTCTAAAAGATGAAGAAGCTGACAGGTTGTAGGACAGGACATGGCAAGTTGTATGAGTGGACAATGTAACACAAATAGAATATAATTTTTCTTCTGTTCAACTGTTAAAGAAGACTTTAAATAAAAATTTTTCAAGCCCCTTTAAAAGAATTAAAGACAATTGCTAAAAACGTTTGCTTTTGTTTTACAGCCATCACTAGTTCAATAAACAGAGAAAGCAAAAAGGAAAACGCAAACAAAAGAACTTCAGAAATTATAAGGATATAAGATATAAGGTTGTAAATAAGTGCGAATTATTAGAGAATGCTCTGAAATTTTTCAGTATATAAGGGATGCTAAATGGAGAAGCATTAAAGACATGGAAAAAGAAGTAAAAAGACTGACAGTCCTATAAAGAGAGTTCATACTAAGGCCCTCGGATGCTGAACATTACTACTGATATCTGTACAGAAGACTTAATCCTGTTTCTTTACTTGACCAGTTAGTTTGTGGACAATTGCTATGACAGACACATTAGAAATAGATAGACAGAGAGACAGACAGACAGACAGACAGACAAATTTGAAAAACTGTCATTGGGACAAGAACTATTTCTATCCAACCTATTCTCAATAGTGACCATTCTGAGGGGTTCCCAGAGAGATAGATGTACAACACCCCAATAACACATATCAGACAAGAATCTTATTTTCATTAAATCATAATTACTCTCTTGGACTAGCCCCATGTTTCTTTCTGTAAAACTTCAACCATCAACCTAGCCAGCCAGATGGTAATCAAATGGACTGTCTCTAAAGCAGCACGGAAGTTAGGGTCATCAGACTCTATCAACTAGATGGGAGGCACAGGAGGGCTTGCTGTCTCTGAAAGGGAGAATCTACTTATTCTTGGGAACAGCCTCCATTTCGAAAAAGGGCCTGAGAACTTGGCTTGAAGCTGAACCCAAGCTATACCCACGTTCCAAGAAAAACCACATAACTTGTCTCTGGCCCATACCATAGAGTCATTCTCTAGATCAGTCTGGTAGTTCTACATGTACTTTCAGACTGTGATTTTTCATGGTTTTGATTCAGAGCACCCACCTGTAGGCTCACTCCATTAGATGCTTGCCAGGCTAGAAAACCCTCCCACATATACACACACCTTGCTTGCTCTCTATTTCCTATAAAACCTTATCCCACTGAGGGCTTGAGGGTTCACCCCCACTACCTCCACTGCATCAGTGATGGCAGTGAACTCAAGTTTGAGCTTGAATAAAGCCCCTAGTGTGATTGTATCAAAATAGGCTCTTTGATGGTCTTTTAGGGTTCACAAATGCTTCCAGAATTGGCACAGAATCTCCATCAAGGCACCACAGGTTCGATGATAGTGCAGTAGGTATGGACAGGTCTGTTACATTGACCCTCATGAGAAAATGTGGGAGCCATATTGGATTTGGGCCTGGTTGCTTTGTCACTGTCTGGCCTTAGTCTTGGATTGTAGGATCAAAAGCCTCTCCCTGTAATTTACGGCACAAGAAGTTTGCATTCATGGAATGTTTTCAGTCAGAACAAGACCCTTCTGGGTCTCCAGCAAGGTTTGACCCCTGCTGAGCCTTTTGTGGAAGCCTTTTGTTCCTAGTCTGGCCAGGTACCTCTCACCTGAGTCAAAGAATTAGGCTGGCCTTCCTGGTTATTTCCCTAATTTATTCAGGTCACATAGTTGGTCCTTTGTTACCGAAGTCTCAGCCAGGGTTCCCCACTGTGCTTGGCATATACCTGCTAAGTGCTGTACTTGAGATATATAGTTTGGTCAATAAAGAAACCCCGGCTCTCTTCCTCTTCTGGCATGACACGAATAACCTGTATGTGTGTGTTTCTTTCATCCCACAGGCTTTCGCCAAGGTGCTGCAATGTGGAAGTGCTCATGCCCACGAAGAAAGATGGATTCTCAGTGTTCCCTAGAGTCAGAGAAATTATGGGATATCTTTATCTGTCTGTCTGTCTGTCTGTCTGTATGTCTTTTTCTCCCTCTCTCCTCCCTTTCTGTGGCTAGCTGTGAATGGAAAGTTCAATAATCTAGTAGCCGCTCAGTCTAACAAGGCTGACCTCCCTCAACTGGTCTTTTGTATATACTAGAAAAGTAGACCCTAGTGTCAATGAAGAAATAGATGAGCTACCAAGCTGAGGACATGCAGGCAAGCAAAATTGTTCAGCCTCCAGCAAGAGGAGGTGGCTCAGATGAAGGTTGTGTCTTCCTACCTCAAGATATGAAAGAAAAGTGTCTTATCTTCCTGTATCAATATCAGGATCAGAAATGTTTCTTCCTACCTCAAAGGTCTGGACTAGAAATGGATTCATTCACATTAAACCAAAGAGAATGTCTCTCACAGGTGTGATCTCTATTCCTGGATTGTACTTCATTCCAGAGAGCATCAAGGTGACAACTATGAATAGCTGTTACACCCTGGCTGCTGGGGCAGTGCCTGGCCTACTGCATCCCTCCTCTACTCTGTTTCCAGGGCTAGTGGCTAACTGTTGATTGAGAAATATATCCTACCTTTAGTCACCCAGAAAATTGGCCCAAACTTGATACCTACAGAATACAAACATCCCCAGTTGGCAAGCCCCAATGTCTACATTTCACAGGAATTCCTTTGATATTATTAAAGAGAAAGACCACAGAGAAAACAGAGGCCTTCCTCCTCCCCACCCCAGGGTTCAGCATTCTAGAAAGAGTATAACACTTCTTTAGCAATTTTCAACTGATAGACATTAGGACTGCTGGCTGTGTCTGGAACTAATCAAATGATAAACTCTACATTCAACCATAACATGTAAATGAAACCACATTGAAATCACCTTGGAGTATCTCCATAGGAAGGCTGCATGTTGAATGGTACCTAGATACTCTCTAAATCGATCACCTATGCAGATTTCTACTGGTTAATTCCAGGAATAATATTGGAATGTATTTCCAAGCCCCAGGACTACTTGGTCTCCTAGCACTGAAGGCCAACCAAGTGGTCATATTTTGAAGAATCCAAACTTTTGTATCCTCGTGTATGTTTTCCCAGAGGTGTTCATCTGTATGTGGAAAGGGGCAGGACACATATAAATCTATTATCTATGCTTCACTAGCTATCCCAATTCACATTTCCTTATTTGTGGGAGGTATCATGGGTTCCACTGCAGTTGGAACTTCGGCCCTATTTATGGGGAAAATGTTTAAATTTGATGTTCAAGTAGAAACAGACCTGGACCACCTTTCTGCTTCTCATCTAGAAGCCCAGTTAGAGTCTTTAACCAAAGTTATTGTTTAAAATCACAAAAATAAAGAATCATTGGACTTTTTCTTTATGAGATAAGAAAGTCTCTATAACACTGAGAGAAATTTGTTGCTTCTGTGACAGTCAGGGATAACTAAGGAAAAAAAAAAGCTTTAGCAATGGTCAAAAATAACCTTTAAAAAAAAGAGGTGTCAAAAATCTGACAATAGATGCCAATCTTTGTTCCGCGGGTCCCTCTATTTAACAAACTCAGCCAACAGCCATGGCTGAGCCATTAATTCTTTAACTACTAGCTCTTAGTATAGGCCTGCCTGCTCAACTGCCTACTTATCTGTTAAACATAAATTCCGGTTAACTACTAATGCTAAAAAAAATTATAACTCTCTGCCCCTAGACGAATCAGTCCATTGCACTCATGCCCAAAGAACCTGTTGGTATGTAACAGACCCACACATCTTAGCATAGCTGATGCCATAATGGAACTACTATTCAGGCCATCTCATTGTCACCTGTCAAAACTAAAGCAAAGGCCAATCTATCAAAGTCCAGAGTTCTGGGAAAGTCCCTAAATGTACTAAACCTTTTTTTGTTTGTTTGTTTCTTTCTATAGGTACACTTCTGGCTACAGTTCTTGCGAATTGAGGTGTGCCATCCCCGAATAGGCTTTTGTGCTTAAAAGCTAAATCTGAGCAAAGATAGAAGCTACACCGTGTAGCCTGCCACAGTGCAATTGCTGCTGAGCATGTAAGCACTTTCCACTGGCTTAAGCCTGTGTCCTTGTGTTCTTCTTCAGTGAACTCACAACAGCAATGATAAAGTGCCTTCGGTTGGTCACTAACCTCCTTTAATTGAAATAATTTTTTTCTTAAATAAACAAGGTATTTCCTTTTCTAAATGCTCTATTAAATGATAAGGTAGTCTGCTTACCCCTGTGCATATATGAATTCTTGACATTTTTCTGATTAGTTTCATAAGCACAGAAATCAGACTGAATTAAGGTCAACACTTAGGAACTCATTTGAACTTATCGTTAAAGATCCTATATTCAAATACAATCAGTTGCTATCACTGAAATTATATATATGTATATACATATATACACATATATACATACACACACACACACACACACACACACATATATATATATATATATATATATATATATATATATATATATATATATATGTGGTTGAACAGTTTCACTCAGAATGCTAGCCATTGCCCAGAAGTTCTTGCTGGATTCTGAATGCCTGCAGCATTCCATCTTCTATCTTGGCACTTGTCTTTGCAATGCTAGCCCATGCCCTTGCCGTACCACAGTCCACTTCACTGAACTGACTTAGAATGGCATCCTAATTACTGTAGCAGAGGAAAGAATATGCATGCCAGAATTGGTGCTTGAGGGACTAACAGCCTCATCTGCCGAGTGCTGAGTCATGCAGGATGTTTGTACAAGGTCACAATTTGCTCTTCTGCTCCAAGCCAGTGACAGTTCATCACACGTACTTCCCTATTCTTACTGCTTTAAAATACAGGGTGTGTGGGACAACAATTGCTTACAGATTAATCCTTCACGTCTTCAAACTGTCCTTGAACTGAGCTGTCCTCTGAGGCTAGTCTCTCTTTTTGGCTTCTGCACAGTACTTAAGTCTTTAGAGTAAGTTGCCAGTTCCCTACCTTTCTCTATTTAATTTTCGCTAAAAAATTTTCCTGCTATTTCTTTGTGCTTCACATGATCATGACATTGTCCTAAAGGGACTGATCATATAATGCACCCACATGTGCAAATCATGACCTATTTCACTGTCCAAGGAATATGGCTCAAACAATGAGAATTGAAAAGGAAAAAAGAAGTCTAGCAAATGATTAAAAATATTCATGTTAAATAGGTTAAATCTCAGTGAGAAAATGAAATATTAGAAACAAACATAGTAATATAGAAAAGGTGTTTCATTTGTGAAAATTTAGTATTTTGTAAAAATAATTATATTGCCTAATATACTTAGTATATTTTATTTTCAAAATAAAATAAATTTAATTTTTTAAACTTTGAATACATATCTTTTCAGTATCTATGCATGTAAATCATACATATGACAATGCATATTCTCTAAGCAATGATTGTCATTTGTGATAAAGCCAAATTTTTTTAAACTAACTCCTTCCCAAATGCTGTGCTTTTCTACTTTTTTTTTCTTTTTCTTTTTCTTTTTTTTTTTTTTTTGCCAAGGACCAGCCTTGGTTTGCAGAGTGGGTCTGAGGAAGGAGTGTCTGAGAGAAGAAAAATAAACAACTGTAAGTCAAATCATGATTCCAAGCTGGTGACATATGTCCTAATGGAGACATCTTTCCAGCCTGCTTTCTCTCTTTCTCTCTCTTCTGCTTTCTTTCTCTCTGATCTTCACTCTCTCTGATGTCGTTTCTCTGAAGATCTCTAGACAGCTCTCTCCCTCCCTCCCTCCCTCCCTCCCCGCTTCCTCATCCCTTCTCAACACCCCCCTCTCTGTGTGTGCTTGGGGGGAAGCGAGTATGTGTGTCTGTGTTCTCCTTGAGACAGTTCTCCAAGTCGTTCTCTCATGATATTCTAAAAGAATTTTCTGGATAGCTGATTTCCTGCAGATCATAAGCTCAGTGGCTTATTATATGTACAGTCCAGTCATTACTTTAGGTTTTCTTTTGATTATCCTATGAATCAGTATCCTCTGACCCCAGCCCCTTAATTCCTAGGAAACAGCAAGCACACATTTTCTTTTAACACTGCAAAAGATTTCTGAGATCTGCCTGCCTCTGTTAAGCACAGACTTTAGAAGCTGGTAACCTGTCCTGAAGTTACCATTTCGACCACACTGGGACCTAAACTTAGCTTTGTCCTAGTCTAACCTTGAACTCTGGAATCTGTCTACCTTTGAAACTTTTTGACAAGCTGACTTTTTAACACAGCTGCCTCTGTTCCTTTAGATCTGGGAAGCTCCTAATACAATTCACATTGAATCCTTATATTTTTGCATAGTTGAAAAATTATATATTTTCAAACTCAGATTTTTAGTGTTCTTTTATATAGCTTTAAGGGCAGTCCTGAAGGGCCCAATGTTTACTATTTTGCTGAGACCTTAGTCACACCTTTGCCTTCCAGACTGTCTAATTATCATGGAGTCACTAATGTTAACAGGGAGCATGCTCCTAAAAGGAGGGATGTAAAATATGTACACTATTATACAAACAAGACTTAAGCCATGGCAGCCATTGACACTCATGGAAGCCCACATCCACTGGCCTTGTCCCAGCAGAAGGAACTCTATCATTCTGTCCCCACCAAGGCCATGCTAGACTTGGAATATCTTTACTTTCCTAGGATCTGCTACTTTGTTATGGCATTGCTGGAAATCTAAAAATACTGAATTTTCTGTAGTAGATTTTATAGTGTTAAAGCTGCCAAGCATGAGTCTCTGGCCTACAGCATCTTATGTCACTGGACACTCTTGTATTTCTTCCTGTTCTTTTATATATTAGGGGATATCTCTGAAGAAGATATTTCACTGGAGATCTCTTTGATATGGACATCTCTAGACATGCATAGATCTAAGGCCATGTTGCTTTGCCATGAGAGGAGTACAGAAGTATAAAAACTATCTGATCATTTGTCCAACATGGGGAAATGCAAAACTCACAGTGCACAATACACTCACAAGGCATCTGTGTTAACCACTAATCATATATTATTCCTTCTGGAAAGACACTATTTACCTAGATACCTTTAAATGGGTATGCCCTAACCTTCTAAAATGATTAATCATAATAGGTACCCTAGAGTCATTAGATATGTCTCCTCATTATATCACAGACTACTTTTAAAATAAAATTAAATAGAGCAAGGTTGGGTGGGGTGAGATTAAATGTTTTTGTAATTTGTGTCAACATCTTTCTTGAAATAAAAGAATGAAAGAGTACTTTGTGACATGTCGTACCTGGAAGCTACAAGGTACACTGTAACACATTCTTGAAAATGATGTAATTCTTGCCTAGTTTGCTTCAGAAATAATGTTGTTAATTCTCTCTAGGTATTAAACCCAGAATGAATAAAGGATAATGGACTTTGGGATTCTCTTACACAAAATTTAATAAAAACAGGAGAGATTTACTTCTCTGTTTTTACAGTATAAATGCTTTGTAAGTCACATTAGGACAAAGCTTATTCTTCCTATATTAAGCACAAAATTATCAAAATTAATACCTAAGGCCCTCATTAAATAAAAGGCGATATAGGTCAGAAATAGTTAAAATAATTACCCCAAATGGAGAAGGAAATGAATTGAGACTATGCAAGAAATGCCAGGTAATTTCTCAGCTGAAAGGTTCTGAGAAATAATTCTCAAACTTATGCATATTGAATGACATACCACAGCTACTCACAGACAGTGGCAGTATATCATCAATCAATTCTACTTCAAAGATAGACCAATCTGTAGCATGACTAATTTAGTATTGGGTATGGATTTCATCCCTAACTGATTAATCATAAATTATGATATGGTTACTGTTTGAGAAACAGAATGCATATAATCTTACTGACTATCAGGAATCAAACCCACTTGTGGGATGTGTGGTTCTGAAAATGGCAACAAGACATTAGATGCTGAAATTGTTCCCTAATAACATTCCAATGTGTCTAAACATCTAAATTCTGACTTTTAAAAGTCTGCACATTGCCCTATTGTGAAAAGAAGTCTAGATGAATCATTTTTAAAGGGTTTAAAAATATGTAGTAAGTTAATGATTAACCCACATCAAATTTCTGATACTTCTTTCCAATGACTTATCTGTATTAACACTTGCCTAGCCTAGAGCAAATGCTTACTTGTGTATTTGTGCATTTTTTTAAAGGTAGAACAGTGGTACGCTGGTGACTAGGTCTCCAGTTTAGCCTTGTAAACATGAATCTCAACTCATTATCTATGGTACTGCATACAACCATCCTCCTTTTGATATATCAGTTATCATCTATGAAAAGTATATAGGAAAATGTGTTCTATAAGCTAATGCAGAGGAAAGAGTTGGAACTGATGGTTCTTATAATTCCTTCATGTATCTTGTCTATTCATATTGCTGCATCATGTTAACTGTCAAAATATCACAATGTGTTGCCAGAAATGCTTAGATAATTATTGTATACTATATCAGAGGCTAGAGATAGAGCCGCCAAAAATGTTATTACCAAAGAACGTGGTTTCTTCAAAGGCCCCTCTATATTAAATGAAATGAAAAGAATTAGCTTCCTCTGTGATATCATGAAAAAAAAGATAAAACTATTTGAATAGAGCAATTAATTTTCTTATTCTTTAAATTTCAAAATAGTTTACATATAACATATATATTTAAAGTATATTTCATATTATTTAAAATAAGTTTATCCCATGTTATATTTTTCAGGGGATTAATTTTATTACAAATATTTATCAAGTATGAATAATTATGACTTTATATGTAGTGATTATTGTTTGTAACTCAAATTGGGCAGACTCTGTCCTGGTAGTTATTTAAATGTTAAGTTAGGTCTTAGTATGAAGCTCTCTTGGTTTGAAATTTATAATCAATTGACTTTAAGTAAAGCAAATTAGTGTCAAAGATGTTTCTTGGATGTTCAATGTCATATAAGAAATGCTTAGAGTTCCCCCCCAAAATTAAACACCACTACTGAATGAAGCACCTTTTTTTCAGCTACCTGCATATATAAGAGATTCAAATTTTACTGTCTCTACAAGCATACAGCAGTTTCTCAATTTTTCAAAATTAGATATATTATAAATATATAAATATATATTATATAAATAATCTTTTTTCTATATCTCTAGGGAATTTTAAGTGATAAAACATTGAAACACATATTATTACTATGGTATTTGTTCATGATAACCTTAGGAGGTTTTTTTACTTTTTGATAAATTAAATATAATTCAAAACAAAAACATTGTGGTTTATTATTACTGCTTTTATGTATTCTCAGATAAAAATACAAATGTTAGTGAACATTTAACAGATACCTAAATTAAATGTATTCCGGACATCCAACTCCAGTAGAAATTGCAGTGCACTGTTTTCTGAAGAAACCCAATATTCATGGAATTGTTCATTAACAGTGAGATTGGATCAGCAAAGTTATCCAACATAGTCTCTGTCCTCTTTTCCAAGCTTCAGTATGCAAATACCTTTTCATGGATTTCACAAGTCAAATTTCTAGATAAAATTTGATTTTGAAGGTTTTTATATTATGTATATGGATTTGCTTATGTGGGTTTTCACACATGTACACCATGCCTATAGAGGCCAGAATAAGCCTTCATAACTGTTGGAGTTGTAGGCAGTTATGAGCTCAAGGTGGCTGCTGGAAACTAAACTCTAGTCCTCTGCCTGAACAATACATGCTCTTAACCACATAGACATCTTGCAATATTTAATTAATTTAATATAGCTGATATTTTATTTTTATACTTATGTTATACCTATTGTAATGAAAATAATATTATAAATTTATTATTTTCCATGTCACATGATTGCCAAGGCTTTAAACAGCATTACCATGCCAAAAAATTGCAGGAAAGGTAGATAAGAGGAGAGGCAAAGGAAGTATGAATATGGATATTGAAGAAACATGTTTCTCATTATAGAAGAAACTATCCAGAATTAATAAAGTATGAATTTTTGGATGCTTTTTGCCTGAAAATGAAAATGAAGCAGCAACCTTAATTTAAATAGAAGTTTTTTTCTTAACCAAAATGATTTCTTAGAGAGTTTTGCTTTAGGTAATTTTATATTATCTATAAAAGAATTACCAACATTAATTTGTGAACATAAAGAATAAATCGACAGAAAATATAATTAATTCTTTCATCCCTCTGTTTTTTCCCATTACAGTTTCAGAATTCGATAGAGCTAGCATACATCTTTGCCACTGCAGAATTCTGTTTCTTGGTTAAGATTCTGTCAGGTTTTCCATGGTAATAAAATCTGTTTGGGGATTTATAATTTCATTTCAATTCTCCCATGCAGAATGACACTGAGTAGACATATTTTGACTAGCTCTTCCACTTTAAATTCAAAGGACAATGAGAAGCAGGGTTTTCACTAATGCATTCCTAGTTCATCTTCTCATTTAATAGAATATTATGTTTATTTTCATAATTCAGCACCCCATTTAATATGAAGACTCTTTACAAAACTTGAAGTGAAGAACACAGCAAGCTTAATTTGAAGTGCTTCTCACTCAAATCTTTTCAAACTAAAATGCTAGGGCTTAGCCTTTTGATACTCTCAAGCTTTAAGTTTCTAAATAATTTAATGCAACTGTACACTCCCAGAGAATGGAGAAATTTCCTGAGGCTAAGACAGTTAAAGTTGCTTGGCATTTGTGCTATATTGGAAGGTAATAAGCTATTCCCTACTTGTTCAGTGCCATAGACCCCATGTTTGTACCATATTATAAAATTTGATGACAGACAGCATTGCACCAGCTGACAATGTGACCTTTCTTTCCCATTTTTATTCCTCAGAGAGAAAACACTGTTTTCCTCACTCTATATTCCTGCACTTTCTTTCCTTAAAGTCTTGGTCTTGACTCTTGTAGAATTAGTGAACTGGATGATACTTTACAGGTAAGACACGGTGACGTGAAAATGAAAGATATTTGTATACTTACAGGGCTGCCTAGGTGATTGTATTCCTTTCTAAATGCCTGGGGTTTATTAACCTGCTTTTGTGGCAGCAAGATGAGATGGGGAAAGTATAGATTAGAAAATAGACAGGTCTGGATTGGAATTTGGGTCACTCCAAAGTCAAATATGATTGTAAAGTGATTTGATTTCTCCTAACTTCAGCTCCATCATCAGTAAAGTAATAAATTTAATACTTGTATATGATAACATGTGTTTGAGTGCTATAAAATGCTTGAAAACTATGAATACTTTTGAATTGTAGTTGTAATGATTTTTTTAGGATATTTGATAAATGATCATTTATAAAAATAATAAATTAATAATAATTAATTTTCATAACTCCAACAGGTTCATAATGGTCTAAATTGCATAATATAGAACACCCCACTCATGTATGATGGAAAGAAGCAATAACCAGAAAGACCATATAATATGGTCAAGTAAAGACCTATCTGCTTGAGATGTTCCTGGTGGGGAATCTGGGCTTTCAGTTATCTACACATTGAGCTACTGATAGTTTTAGACTGATGCCTGCATTGCTCAAAACTTAGAGAAGCAGAAATAATTGATATAAAAAAAGAATTTTTAATGACCCCAGCATAAAAATACAGCATATTAATACAAAAATCTCCCTGAAAAAGATATAATTCCAAGACAATTGCTTGATATTTACTCAGAATAAAATTTTTCGTCACTCTTTACAATGTGAAAGTAACAGGGTTAGCCACAGACAAGCCTAAATTTAAATTTACTTTTGCAATTTTCACTTCCCATCTTCCATGTGAGCACTTGTACTCCAAGGCATTGACTTGCTTAGTATAAAATATTCCAGGGCTTACGAAAGTGATGGACAATAGTGCAATGTTTTCTTAGACATTGAACCTAAAGCTAAACATACTTGTGTGCATTTAGATAAAATGTCTCTGCACATTGTTGTGGCACTGTAGGAGTCAGTTCTTTCTACTTTTACCTAAAGTGTTACTGCTCAGAAACACTTTATGAAACAGCAAGACTAGGTATTTTAGAATGGGATTAAAATCTATTAAAAACAATCTAAGCTTGAAAAACAATAGAAATAAAACCAGAAATTCTGATTGATTGCTTCCAAGAACTTATAAATTTTGGAGTAATGCAGCTCAAATATGTCTATATCCTACTTCAAAAACCGTGTTTGATGGCTTGCATGTTCTCTTACCTGCCTAGACAGATAAAAGAGATAGGTTTTTTTGTTGTTGTTGTTTTGTTTTTTGTTTTGTTTTGTTTTTTTGTTTTTTGGGGGGTTTTTTTGTTTGTTTTTTGTTTTTTTACTTTTCAGTACAAATCAATTCTAACACAGAAATATTCTTAGGATAATACAGTCTCTGATTCAACCATACAAATCATTATAAAAGAAAACTAACAAATGATAAGCCAAAATAATAGGAGAAAACAAACAAACAGAAAGTTTGATATGTAGTAAATATTTTTAAAATTGCAAAATTAAAACAAAAGGATTTAAAATGAAATCCTTAAAATACTCAGTCTAAACAGCCATGTGTTTTTCTACTTTGTTGTTAATTTGTTTTAGAATCACAAGAAAATTAAAGTGCGTCAGTAAGATAAAACAAAGGTGATGGAAAACGTATCAGCCTTAAGAAGGCACTAGTTTTAGGTGAAATGAAGAAATAAGACTGTATTATTAATTGTGTTTTGTGGAAATGAAAGTGTTGTGCTAGGGAGAACTGTAGCACTGTGTTACAGAAGCTCTACCAAAAGTTTCTAACTTAGTAATTAATTTTTTTTTTGCAGAAAAAAGAAAGCTTTTAGTGTTATTTCAGTAGAACATAAGCCACCAAATTAAAAGATCATAAAGTTAGAGCTATAAGAGGTAGGTTAAACAGACATATTATTCATCACAGTAGCTGTATCTAATGATGATTCATATTCTTGAAAACCACTTTGAGGGATTGTAAACATCTCTCATAAAATGATAACAATGATATAATGACATGGTAATGAACTACAATTATTCATCGTACTACATACAATCTAAAATCTTAGGTTGTTCGGGAAATTACATAGATTTCTATCAATATAAACAAGACAAGAAGACCAGAGGAATCTGGCCAGCTAAACTAGTCATGTTCTTGAGCTCTGTATTCAAATAAGATATACTAAGACATAAGATATGGAGTAAAGAAAGAATATGCACAAAATCAGGCCTCCATATACCCTAGTGAAAATACATGTGCACCCACATATACAAATGTGTTCCCACATATAAAAATATGCATACATGCACATAACTTACAAGAAGCTTAGACAGAAACAGAAGGTGTCACATTGTACATATTTAAATAATTTAAGAACAAAATCAATCTATATTTGAAGAATCAGTTATTGTGAATTAAATCTTCCAAATGATTTGTCCTGAGTATTTAAAACATAAGACAAATAAATTGAAAACAAGCAATCATCTTTCAAACTCAGATCTGTAGAGCTTTTACTAGATATTACTTCTGTATATTTAGCTAGTTGTGTCTTTCATACATAACATTTCACTCTGGGCAGCGCAAACAAGAGGCTCTTTTCACCACCTTCATAACATATTTAGCATGTTTGTGAATATTCAGAGAATATCATTTTTTTAAATCTTGCTTAAAAAAGAATCTGTGTTTTAAATGAAAGGCAACTCATTTCTCTCAATCAAATTGCTCATTCATTCAAATGTAGTGCCAGTATGTCATGTGCACTGTTGTTCCTAACAAATGTATGGAAACACCATGACTGATAATCAGTGGAGTGAGGCAGAAATAGCTAGCACTTAATTGTGGTGCATTGAGTTGGCCCTGTTTTTACTTCATAGGCAGGGTTGCGTATTTCTCAAAGGAACAAAACAAAAATACAAAAGTTGACTCATGAGAATATTAAAAATTGAAAGTAAAGTAATATACTTCAGACACTAGAAGAGGGCATCAGATCCCATTACAGATGGTTGTGAGCCACCATGTGGTTGCTGGGAATTGAACTCAGGACCTCTGGAGGAGCAGTCAGTGCTCTTAACAGCAAAGTAATATACTTGATATTGTAAAGTTAATGATTTACAAAAGAAGAAGAAAAGTATGAAATTCACAAACTGATTAACCCATTACTAACTCTAGAAATCACATAACACTTAATACTCAATTATGATTTTAACAATAAATATTTCACATTTTCTGTCAATATTCATCTCACTATAAGCTTTGCATAAAGGAATCAAAACAAGACATATCTTATTAATCATTTTTAATAATATTATATAAATATTTTCATTACAATAATATAAATAAATAGAAAACAAATATGTCAAGAATGAGTAGATAAAGATATAGTTGTCTTCTCTGAAAAATATACATAAGAAAAATGAAACACTGTTCGGGTATATTAAAATACTTTAGGAAAACCATAGTTATTAAGAATCAGAAAAAAAGGAGGAAGGAAAGGATAGTAATTCTTATTGATATCAAAGTGCAGTATTAGAACACTTTCAGTATATAGGTCATGTTTTCAATAACATATAACTAGTGTATATTTTAGCAATGACAAGCAAGATTGATAACTGCTATCATAGTGCGAAGTTTTCATATTTTTAAAATATAACTGCATATATATACAAAAATATAGCAGACTTTTTTAGTTTTTGAAAGGAAACAACCCCACTCATAGTTTCACAAACATCTTGATTTTAATAGAAATAATAACATTGGATGCTTGACAATGAAAAATGTAAAGCACCGCATAAAGAAATTTTTAAAAACTGCTCAGTTTTTATATTAGAACATTTTTCATAATCATAACTTTGATGTGAAACTAAAGTTTTACACTTTCTTTCAATGAGTCAGATGTGGACAGAACCCAAGCATAATATGTTCAATTGTCATGTTTTCTTTATATCCTTCTGATATAATTAATTTCTCAATAATATATCTTGATTTGGATGCCCTTAATTTGTAAAATCTCAAGAGGAAATTGGTATGTTTCTCATGGCTAAAGTGGAATATGGCCTTAGGCATGGAAATCCAGTTTGACTATTTTCATTTAATTGTTTCAGAGGCAGAAGGCATCAGAATTTCTTATTATTGCTGGTAGCAATCCTAATGAAGTATAATTTATCATATTTCTGTATTCTAAATTACTCTATCTTCGATGCTTCAAAAATGTATTCTTTGGAAGAAAAAGTATATATGTATCCTATACTTCCGTCACGAAAATTAAAATTTGAATTAAAATTAAATTTGAAATTCATGAAGAAGTGCTAATTCTATTAAATTTACTTATTTATCTAGTAATTTATTTTTATCACTACATACTTACATTTGCTTTATGATTTGTTTTTTATCCTATACTATCTTACTATTTTTGATCAAATGGTTACAGTTTCTACACTAGCTCCTCTATGTCTTTGATATATCCCAATCACTTAGTATGTTTATTGTTTATTTTGTTTCTAGAAATTTGTTTTCAAACACTGAATTACACATTATATTTCTTTTCTCATCATGTTTTTCACCAAGAAGCCATATTTCCTTTTATCTGAGAATGATGCTTGGAAACAAGTGTTGAGCAGAAACCATGTTTGTAGGTTCCAAGTACTCATTAGTTTGGTCCTTCTTCATTGAGAAATTAATGTTACAGGCAGGTTTACAAACTGTTCTGTCTTCTGTGATTCATTATTTGGGTTTTTCTACAAAGACACATTGCCTACATTCAATCATCAAACAAAACTAACATCTATTCCTTTTAAACCTTGCATGTTTCCCTTCTTTTTGATTTATGTTTTTGGAGTATGGGTGTTGTTCATAATCTAGTGATTCTGCCTCATTGAAATATGAGCAGAGATGATTTCTTAGTCATTCCTGTCAATTAGATAAACATTCAAGGTCACCATTAAATTGATAGCATTAGCTATAGAACTCACTTTTGGCAATTTTAGAAAGGGCCCCCTTTTTTTTTTAAATAAATGTTTACGTAAGGGTTCCACTGAGAAGTTTATTTGTATTTCAAGCTATATACAAAAAATATACTAAATATAAGAAAACCAATATAATCTTTTATGACTCACAACTACAGAGGTTAAACAAGTAGAAATAACTAGAAAACTAAACTGTGATATAGATGTCACCAAATATTGGCATGCTGGTACTTATTTTTTTTATTTTTTTAATTTTTATTAGATATATCTTTTTACTTATATCAAATGTTATTCTCCTTCCGGTTTCTGTCCATAAGCCCCATTTCCTCCCTCCCTTCTTCCTTAGATATGGTATTCCTCTTAAAATCTTCTCATTGCCATCCCCATATTTCCTGCATCAGGGTCCAACCTTGGCAGGATCAAGGGCTTCCCCTTCCGAGAAAGGGCACTTTTAAATTTAAAGCTGTTAATATAAATGTTGGTAAAACATATGGTAGGAGTTGCACTCAATGTTGAATCCACCGCATTACCACATGAAATTTGATATTGTAAAAGACTGACAAATACTTACTCTTTACCTCTTTATCAAATAATCATTTAATAAATATTATTTTCTCCCTTTTTTGTTCTATAAGGATATATTCTACAAAACATTTTATAATTCTATAATTTTTAATACAATTCAAAGATATTTAGTCCAGTATTTATGCAGACATACTGGTTTTACTTATTTTTAATATAAAGAAAAAAACTATAATTTTAGCAACTATTAGATATTTTAATGAAAATCAGCTAAACAACATGGGGTACCCCACTTACCTATGCGATATAAAAACATACTAATTTATTGGTGCTTGTGTTTATTCACATAAGGGGAATTCTCATTTGGTAGTTTTGAGGTTGATAAGAATGTGTAATTGGGGACTGTAAGGATGGCACATCAGTTAGTAATGCAGACTATTCTTGCCATTCTAGTTTTCAAAAACCCATATTGCAACTGTCTTTAACACAAGCTCCAAGAAATCCAGTGCTGTCTTCTGGCTATCAACATTCCCTACACTTACATGTTTGTATCTACATAAGATAAACATTCAAACACATAAGTAAACAGGAAAAATTAACCTTAAAATATATTTTGAAAACACAATGTATAAGGTAAAACATATTCAAATTCTGACACCTTATAACAAGGACTGTCAGAATGAATTTTCTTATGCAAACGGCCTAAAATTTTATGAGCACAGCCTTACTTTTTTCAACTTTCTCATCTTATGAGGACTTAGTTGTAGAAATAATGGAAAATGTGCCACTCAATATTTTCATAATACTTCATATTGCAAATCGGAGAACATATTTTAAAATATTTTAAAGAAAATATACATTGCAACTATTTATGTTAGCCATAATACTGTTTTTTTATGTGTTATTTTAAATACCTTAATGATAATATGTGTGATCTACAAATATATCTCGAACTATCCTCGAGAAGAAGACCCCTGGGAAGTCTTAGAATGTTTTGTCCTAACCAGGATATCAAAATGGTTTTGAGAAGTCATATGTCCTCATATATTAAAAAGGTGCAAAAGGAAATGAGAAAAACAGGGTGTGGAAAGAGAGTCATTCGCTGGACTATAAATACTCCTTTAGCTGCTGAAGGCTTTGGGGTTAGTCTTATTTTTGGTTTCACCTGATTGCTTCCTACCATTAGCAGTGAGTCTAGTCAAATAAAAATTAAAAGTAGCACTTAAAACAGCTCTTTGGCACTTCAAAAGGCAATATATTAGGAAGCTAATTGGTATAGCTTTCACAACTTTTACATTGATTTTTTTCATTGATTTTGCCTTCTCTTTTGAGTTGTTTTTTCATCCTGCTCCTTCGACAAATTGCACATAGCAGTTCTTGGGGAGTTTACCTGCAAGAGAAAACAGTCACAAAAATTGACATGTGTCCTATGAGCTGTTCTTTTCTTTGCCATAGATTTTATTTCAAGGTAGACAGAACTAGGATATTCACCCAAGACAGACACTGAGAATCGGTGGGACATAGATTATTTTTTCCTTTACAGATTTGCATGCCCCATGAATATCAAATTTTCTGATATTTCAGGCCATGAGAGATAACTTCTATATTGAAGGAAAGCAACATTCATCCTACAAAACTTGTTTTTAAGGATTGATATTCAGTTTTGAAAGTTAATTGTCTTTATAATAAGTCATGTGTTTTAGTATTTGGAAATTTGTACTTATCAGTATCACAATAATCATCACCTTAAGATATATAAAATTGGTATCTAGTTATATCTTTTTTACTTAAATCATGTATAGTATAGAACAAATAATTTATATGCTATGTAATATTATTATGAACACACACTGAAGACATTTCAAACTATTTGAAAATATACTCAATAAATGCTTCTAAAACTCATTGCTACAGTTTATACTTCAACCGAAGTCCTTTCCTCATTTGTGAAACTGCTTACTTTCCTTTGATTCCTCAGTCACCTTCTGTGTTGGTTAGTTTTATATCAACTGGACACATCTAGAGTCATTTTCCAAGCAAGAATTTCAAGTAGGGAATGCCTCTCACAGATACGCAAGTTTGATAATGTGTATGTCGCCCAGGAAGTATTGGTTTGAAAGTATAAAGGCGTCAGGAAAAGCAGCTGTAGATTGTCACTGAGAGAGGCCCATAGAAGCCATTGGTGAGGGCACAGCTTTAGTAGCAGACAAAACTCTGGAAATTGAAGGGTCATGAAGAGAAATTGAGGCTTGGCAGCATGTGTCAAGTTTAGAGTCCCTGAAAAGAGCCTTGGAGAGGCTACTACTGAAGGTGTATGACGTTCAGTGACACTGAAGGTCCCAGATGGTACACCAGTAATGCTGAGTACAGTAGCCATTCTGTGGACCTGGCCTGAGCCTATGAGACAAGTTGAATGGGCTGTGGATAGAAGTGTCGAGAATTGTACTGCTAAGCCATTCCGAGCATAGACATTTGTGTGCACCAGAAGTCTAACACTGACCTTTAGTCATTGGACTTTGGTTTTGACTTGGTTTGGTAGTGACTGTGTCCTAGTTCTTCACTTTTGGAATAAGGAATACGGACTTATTTTTGTTTTAAAGGAGCCCATAACTTATAGAAAGAAATTTTGTTTTTATAAATTTTATTTTTCAGTTTTAAAAAGTATTATTTTCATCTTCCCCCAGATGGTTTCACTCGTGCCCTGATGAAGTCAGTTCCTACATGAGTTTTTGTTTAGAGCATGGGACAGTACCAGCAAGCCTATATCATGGTAGGGGTCTTCGGTTTGTCTGGATTTCAAAAAATCAATTCCTAATAAACATTGCAAATGGCATAGTTCATGAAGCAATAAAGCTTGACTTAGAGTTTGACAAACACATATGTGCTGAAGACACTTGCTTCAAAAATGTCCAAGACACTGCATTTGCCTCTACAATCTCTCAAATGGCAAAGTTTTTTCTGCCTTTGTCCTTTAAGGCACCAGACCTTTTTCGTTGATATTAACAAGCTATTTACACCCAATAGAAATAATCATCAGAACCATATAATTAGAATTTTATACCACAATTTAAATAAATGCCTTAAGCCCAATATAGTCAAACGATAGTTTAACAAAGCAACCTTAAATTTCTATCAACATACAAACATCAAATAAGACGATCTTAATTACCATTAATACATAATAATTAAACAAAACAACCTACCTCCCTAGATAATAACATCCATAACAGATCATTCGACCAAAACCATCCACCACAACTGAAGGGATCAGAACAACAGTCTTCTTATAATTGCTTCCAGCTGAATTTGGGTGAATAATTCCTGTTTACGGCCCTAGGAGACCAGGAAGGGCTAGGTTTTTGTTGTTGTTGTTGTTGTTGTTGTTGTTGTTGTTGTTGTTGTTGTGTTTGTTTTAAGTACCTTTAGCATTTGTTGTTCAGTTTTCCTATTGTCCAGTCCCTGTGTTATCTGTTCAGTATATGTGTTATCCACATATGATTGATCAGTTAGCCTAGCCCTTATCAAGTTGATTTGCGGGCCAATTTTGGAGAAATCACTGAGACAGTCTGTGAGAATGAGTTACCTGGGCTCTTTTCTTTGTGAAGACTAACATGTCAACTTATAAGAGGATTTCTGTAAATAGAACTAATTTTTAAAAATTTATTGGTAACCATATTTCTTTCATTCCTTGTAGATACATAAGCATGACTAGTCCCCATCTTAAAACTTCTGCAGGTTTCCATTCTAATATCAACACCTCCTTAGAGTATATTAGATGACTTCGTTCCTTAGTTTTTTGATGACCTGGTGTCTTTCAGCTACTGCTGTTTCTTTTTACCAACTCTACATTAAAAAATGTTGAGTTAACAAAGCATTATTTAGTCTGTCCCTGGGGGTTTTGTCTTCCTTTTTTGTTTAATAAGTATTTATTTTAAGGTACAATTGGCTCTTTCTATAATTGCTTGTCCTGTGGGATTGTGTGGTTTACCAGTAACATGTTTTATTTTGTAGTAAGCAAAGAATTGGATACATATGTTAGAGAATTATCAGTTTTAATATGTGTCGATATTCCCATAATTGTCATGATGTACAATATTTACATAATTTCAAAATCAGCCTTTACAGAATTTAAAGCAGGTGCCCATTGAAACCTTGAGTATGTATAAATGATTTGATTTACGTACCTTTGTTTTCCACCTTCTGCAAAATTAAAAATAACTATTTGCTTGATGCCTAGGGCTACTACCAGCAGGTAAAAGTGTTTGGTTGTTTCAAGAACATGTAGGTTATTATTTTCATTATTCTTTCCTTGGTTTGCTGCCAAACAATAGAATTTTTATATTTAAACTTTCCCATCAATATGACCTTTATTATGAATTTTGTGATTTCTTACACATTTCCTATTAGCAATTACTCAATTTCATAAATTCCTTGAGCTAATCAACCTCGCAAACACGAATGAGACTGCATAAGAATAAAATATAATGGATAGATACTACTTCTGATGGCCTGTTGCAATAACATAAATAATAAAGTTAATTCTAAGTTATCAAAGCTTCATTAGTCTCTATATACAAATTTTCTTCATATAAAGAATCAGTAATTGTTAAGAGTAAGGATAATCCAGTTATAGGACAATGATTGCATACAAAAATAATATTCAAACTGAGGTATATGTAGTTTCGATCACCTTGGTTATTTTGTCTAATTTATATTTTGCAATCCTCATCCTCTTTGGATGAGTATAAAATGATGGTGCTTTTTGAATAGTGTTCTTTTCACAATGTGGAAGAATCCAATTTCTTCTTTTTATGAATTCGATATGTTTGTTTTTCAATTATTTGTCATTAATTTCCCCCAAGTTCTTACTACAAGCTCTTCCCAATCTTAATTGATCAACCATAATGACACAATCTCAACATTTGTAGGAGGTACTACAATTTTAGCAAGATCTGTGACTGATGGGTGATGCAGTCTTATTCCACATTTTGTAATCAATTCAGAAATCTTTTCTATATATGCCTTCAATTTTTTTTTTTTTTACTTTTTTTACGAGCTAGGAAAATCCATTCTACAATACTTTCATGCCTTTGCATAATGATCCCAGTAGGAGAATGAGTTGAAGGAAAAATTAATGAAATTCAATCGATTTAGGATCAAGTTGGTCTATATATGCATCTTGCAATCTTGGTTCTACAAGAATTAACACATTTTCTGCCTCTGCTGTTACACATATTGGGTTTTTAAAATTCTAATTTACTGGTAATGTTTGGAATAAATTTCTTATTTTAGAAAAACTTAATCCAATTATAGACCTCAGCCAGTTAATATCTCCCAATTATTTTTGAAAATTGTTAAGACTTTGCAATTGGTCTCTACTTTTTGTCATTGAAGTTTTTGTTGACTGATTTTATAGCCCAAATAACTAATTGTATTTCGTCTTTGTATATTTTTTGGTGCAATCTGTAACCCCCATCATGTCAGAAATCTTTATGTTACCTTACACATATTCTCTAAAACATTTTTGTCAGAATCTGACAACAAAACATCATCCATATAATGATAAATGATGGATAAAGGACATGGTTTACAACTTATTTCTAAAGATTGTTGGACAAAAATATTGACATAATGTTGGATTACTTATTATTCCTGTGGAAGTACTTTCCAGTGTTATCTTTTAATGGATGACTATTGTTCAGAGTAGGTACCAAAAAAGTAAACCGTTTACTATCTTGTTCTTGCAAGGCTATCATGAAAAAGCAATCTTTCCATTCAATTATTATAGGCCATAATCTCTAACACTGAAGCTAAAGGGCCATAAGCACCAGTGGTCAATTTGTAACATTCAGCTTTAGGGGATAATGTAAGAAGAGTATGGTAAATGAAGTAAAGTCTGTAAAGAATCCATGGTTTGGATTACCTTATTCACTATATTTAAATCTATTATTATTTTCCATTTTCTGATTTACTTTTTATATCAAACACAGGGGAAGTCCGTGAGTTGATATATTCTGCTGTATATTGAGTATACACACAACTGTTCTTGTACAGGTTGTTCAAGTGCTTGAAATTTTTCTTCTGTTGTGGATCACTGTTCTTGCCATACAGGTCTGTTTGATAAAAATTTTAGGTGCAAGGCTATTTGTATGTGAGGAGTGTCCCCATTTATAAACCCAAACACTCAATAGCTGTTTGTACAATGATCACAACTTTTGATTGTTCCCAATTAGTCATATCAATACCTTCCTTAGGAGCATCTACTACTTCAACCTTAACTTACTCATTTGCTGCCCCTGAGTTTGCAGGAACATTAATTTGAGTACCCCATTGTGGTAAAAGATCCCTTCCAAATAAATGTATTGGTATGTCAGCCACATACGTTCTCAACTTCCCTGTTTATCCTCCTAGTTCCATACAGGTCCATCAGTCTCTTGGTCTTATTTATTGTAACTTACTAGTTCATATAAATTGTGTGCAAATCTTTTGAATTGGCCAATCTGGATTCCAAGGCTTTTGGGAAAGTATTCTAACATCAGCTCCTATATCCACCAAACCTTATATGACAACACCATTCATTTGTACCATTGATCTGTTTCTGTGATTGTTAAAGACTATATGCCAGAATACACATTTTTTAACCCTCTCAAAAGGCTCTTTTCTTTCTATTAGAATGAACTTGTCCTTGCTGTAAGGCAACAACAGTTGACTAATTCTATCCCCTGCATCAATTTGTATCTCTCTTTTCAAATGTGCCACCGTTTTTATTTCTTCCTTGATATCCCCATATACTATGCCTGGATGCACAATAAATCTTTGAAAATTAATCCACATCTTTTCAAGTCACCAAAGCTAAAGGGCAATAAACACCAGTGGTTATTTTGTAACATTCAACTTTTGGGGATAATGTAAGAGTATTTGTGACCAGCTACAAAGCTGTACTTCCTGTGTAGCATGTATAAGATAAGAAATACTTAGTTTTGATTTTCTTGCCCTCTTCGTACCACCCTGGCTGGCCAAAGAAAAATGGTTCCTATTGTTTCCTATAGGATCTTGAGCTGATTGGTCCCTCTGTTCATTTCCTGATGTTAAAAATTAATTTGTATGTCTCTCTTGGACTGACAATCCTTAGACCAATATTTGCCCTTTCCACAGCAGCTACAACACCCTGGAGGCTTTCGTGGTTCATTACAACTAAAACTTGCTTGTTCTCTTCGACATATTCTATATTTTCAGAGTCAAAATACCTGCTATTTTGAGCTCTGAATCTTCTAATCATACAAAATCTATGAAAATGGCCAAATTCACCACAATTAAAGCATCCACATCTTGATGATGCTCCTGAGAGCCAGTCCAAGTTGTCTCTGATATTCATTCATCTAGCAGGGTTCCTCATGCTTTCAGTGGTCTGATTGCTCTTATAATTGATATTTTCATTTTCTAATGCCAAGATTTCTTTCAACGACTATTTGGTTTCAGGGTCTGATATGCCTCCATTTACAACTGAATCCAATCTCTATAAGTCGATAAGTTGTTGTGTAGGACCCAATATTATTTGAATAAATGAAGTGAATTTTTCTCCTGGCTCCTGAGTCATATCACAAGTTCTTAAAGCCATAATATGACATTGTTCAATTATAACACCATCAGATCAGATTTGTTTTTGTAGGTCAGCATAACACCTTTCACCAAGCAGCTGGTCTTTAGTAAGCTTTATCCCCCTTGCTAAATTACCTTGTTTTATTTTTGTGGCTTCATGCCTCCACCACTACAACCATTGTAATTGTTCACCAGCTTTGTGTTCAGCTGACACTAATCCCTTACAATCTTGGGGCTTAACTCTATGCTGCATAGCCCAGTTATGTAATATTTCTTTAGCAGATAGAGAAATCAACCATACAATGCAATAACCTCTTTAAAATGCTTTAGATGTAGCATGTCTATTAGATGCCTGGTCAACTCATTATAAGCATGATGTTAACCATTAGCAAGCATATGTTGCCAAAGACTGAGAAGGCTGAAGGTACCTGTGTAGCCTCAAGCAAATTCTCTGCTGGTACACTTGGCTGAACACTAGCCATTGACTCTGTACTGTCTTCTGCTTTCCCTGGTCCTTTGTCTTAAAGATATGGTCTGGTCACTGGACAGTGAAAATGTATAGAGCAGAATGGTGTGACAGTTTACACTCAGCCTATTTTCTTCCCTCTTTCATTCTGGGGCAAATTCCTGATCTCAGACTTCAAGGTGAACCCTGTTGTTTTCCTTGCACTGCCTTATTTTGCTTTCTAAATCCTTCTACCTCTACCTGTAACTCCCTAAGTGGACAGCTATCTCTGCAATCTTCATTAGCATAAAAGAATCATCCATTTTCCCAGTAGTTGTTTTCAAAATGGTAAATAAGAAAACAATGAAGCAAAACCAAAACCAAACCAAACAAAAACAAACAAGCAAAAAGCAGAACAAAGCAAAACCCAAAAACCTCTAGAACCAAGGCAGGAGAGCAGCCAGTGACATAGCTTCTGTTTTGCCAATCTCCATAAACAATATTTCCAACCTATCACAACCTGCCTTTTTCTCTACTACATTAGAAGCGGAGTTACTTATGTCAAGCCACATTTGCACCATCTCCTACAGGCTTAGACTTTTCAAAACCTACTTTATTTATGGCTCACTAATGCCTTAACCTCCCTTATAGCTCATCACTCTCCAAAGGTAAGGAAAGAGAAAGGACAATAGGAAATGGATCTGTGGTTCTGTTTAGAAATTATTCTTTGTGATGTCTCCAATCTTCATTGTCAGCAGTCCAGTTCATTAGCGAAACATCAAACACAACCAGTAGCATTAGCTTGATCCAGAAGAAACCATAAGGCTCTACCAGTTAAAACAAGTCTGTGGAATCAGCAAGACGCCACCAGAATACCAGCAACAGTTCTTTGGTGCACATTTCTCTACAGTCAAAACAAGCAAAGATCAGAAAAGAGAATAAGGTGAAACAATGCAAGTGTCCTGTCAGTAACGACAAAACTTGGCAAAACCTAATGAAGACCTACAAAGAGTTTCAAGGTGAGTGAATGCATGAATGTTGTCCGTTGTCTGCTGGATTATATTTGTACTCTTTCTAAACATCGCATGTTTCCTCATGCATCTGCTCCAGGAAGCTGCTGCATGTCCTTTCACCAGGCAGCTTTCAGAAATACACCACATATAACCTCAGCTAAACATCCTCTCAGATGTCTTCAACAGCAAAACATCCTCCCACAAGACAATTTCCAGAAAAATGTCAGGTTACACAACTGAGCCTCCAATGAAATCAGAATTCCCCCCCTCCTGAATGCATTTTAAGTATCTTTTACCAAGTTCTCTAGTAATGTTTTCTTCACAGCTCTGCTCTCTTTTGACAACACAATGATGAATCCATTTGCCTTTCTCTAGAATTTCTCTTCTCTTACTACCTTCATATGATCTAATACTGTGAAAGCAATTTGGAAAAAATTCAATTTCAGATTCATACTATTGTTTTGGCTACATTACCAGTGCAAATTGAAATCCTTAGGGCTAATATTTCTTTTCAGTATCATCTAATGGTTTACAATTCCATTCCTCACTTTGTTTTTCACTTAAGAAGATTTGCTGATGGATGGTACCTACAAACATTACTTTCTAGTTTTCTTTTGTTTTTGTTTGTTTGTTTTTGGTCTTATATATCTTCTAAAGAAACACCAGTCATTAGAAAAATTCATTATCAAATAATTTAAATAAAAAATCATGACCACACAATGGCAGAAATAGTTTTAGTAATTATATGTTTATGTCTTACATTATTTTCTGAAGAAACACATATAAGGAAAAATTTTAAAACAGTTTGTCAGTCTTTAGTAAAATATAACATCATTTCTGACATTATTATTGTGATATTACAACTTTACTAGTCATGTCAAAATGTCATGAAGGGGAAAAAACAGAAAATCCTTACAAGGTAAACTTACTCTTTAATCTTAGAAGAATCAGCTAATCTCCTTCCTATCTAAACTGCTTAGTAAGTTACTAAGCAGAATAGCTTATAAAACACTTAGGAAGGGTACATTTTCATAATTCTTGATGACTCATAGCTATAATTGTGGCATATAATCATATCATCAAATATCGACTGCAAATATTTTAATTAAAAGGTAAAGCTGTAGTATTGTAACTTTACATAAAAGCCAAATAATTAAGACTACATTAATTGGCTAATTTCTATATATAAAATTAACATGTTCACTATTTGATAAAATTATATCAATGAAATATAATGGATAATACTTTAAAAATAATTTTTCATATTAACTAGATTATGTAAGACATTTAATTGATTATTCCAGGGACAGCATTTTGTAATACTGAAAAACATGAAGAGAAACTAGAATTTATCTATACTACCATGCCAATAGTAATGATTTTCCCATTTCTAACTGACTATGTAACTTGATTCACACACACACACACACACACACACACACAACACACATGTACAATACACATATACACTTTGTAATAGCTGTTGTTTAACTTTTGAATACCTGTCATTGAAATATCTCAGATATTCCAGTGAGTTTCCAATAAAACAAGAAATTCTCACTTCAAAGAAAAAATAATAATTTAGGTATGTGGGCTTATAATTTCAGGGATATCAACTTATATTTCTTGAGTCCATTAATTCTGGATCCCTGATAAGGGATCACAACATAAAAGTAGGTGCATTTGGCCTGGTCTACTTATACCATTGTGGACAGGAAACAGAAAGAAGAGGTTCAGTGTCCAGACATAACCCACCAATAACTTTCTCTAGCTATAGCTGATCATCTAAAGTTCCATCTTTCAAAATATGATCATAAACTGGGTATGAAGTGAGGCTATATGTGTCATTTCATGTTTAGCTATAATAGCATACATTACTGTTAGAGACATTCCTTAAATATGTATGTTAATATATATTAAGGTTATATTTTATAAATATGTCTGTACTATTGTATTAGCTGACATTAATGCTTTCCCTAGATAGTAAATCTATTTTAATAACACATTCAGTATTTTGTTGCTGGAATGTGGTAAAATTTAATTTGGTAATCTTTGTGGACACTTTAAAAATATTGTTTTGCTTAGAGATAAACATTATGTTTACTGAAAATAATTTTAATAGATTTACAAAATTGTTCCCTGAAATATCTCAAATATAGATTTTAATACTGTTATTGGAGATTCTTCAAATAGTCATGAATATTTAAATAAATCAAACTGCCTTATTTTGAAAACTTGAGGGAATTTGCGTATTTTTTTATAAATCACTGGTGTTTCATTTGTTTTATAGTAGAAAGTAAATATATGCACATTTTAACTTTAAGAAATTTTTGATTGTATGATGGGTAAAATATGGGAATCTGTGAATTTTATTCTACTGTCTTGTACTCTTATTACATTATTAGCTAGATACAGAAATAATGATAAATGGTTCTTAATTTCTACCAAAAAAACAACAAAGATATAAGGGGCATTTTTGGACCTACCAATAATTTTGGACCTACCTATCAATTTCTTCAGTTTCATACATAAAATTTTCAGTGAAACTTGAACATGTACAGCATTTATCGACCACTATCCAGAAATGATTTATTTATTCACAACAAAGCCTTACTTGGTAAAAGAGAAAGCCTATAAATAATTGTTCTCTTTAGTGGAAAACATCACACAGACAGTGCTTGCAAGGGTAGAGAGGATTTGCTAATGCTTTGTGGAGTAAAAATTGTTTTTCATTTAAAAAATATATCTTTCTCAGGGTGCCCTGTTCTTTCTGCTGAATAAAACAGCTTGAATTTGTGAGGAGTACACATTAGAGCACATTCCTCTTCTCTTGACAGTGCAATTCATGGGAACACTTGCTGTTAACACAAATGGGAAGTAGACATATCAATTACTTCATGGGAAGAGTAAAATGTTTCTCTTCACTTGAATCCAATACATTATTGGTAATTACATTATGTGTCAATAATAATTACTCTTACTCTGATTAACACTGGTATTTAGAAACAAGCATCTTATTGTACTGCAAGGGTTATAAAAAATCAACAAGAACAACGCAGATGCTTCCTTTCAAAGCATTGAGGATTTACCCTAATGGCGGATAGATTTATTAATATATTTTTGTAGATATCCCTTCGATCTACTGCCAAAATGTACATCAAAAATGAAAAAAAATTATTACTTCTACATATTATGACATATTTACTAGTCTTGTAGTTTTTTTTACATACACACATTTCTTCTAATATTCACCAACATAATTTAAGAAATAAAAAAGTCTAGTTTATACTGGAATATATTCTTATGTTGAATTTTAAAATGAGACCAACCAAAGGCTTACCCTGTTGTATATGTGTTTTGGTGAGTCTTTCAATTACTCAGTAACAAAAGTAAAAATTTACTTTAAACATAATTTTTCTATACTTGAGAAGCAAAGGAAATAATTTTTCTGAATATACGAAATTAAAAGTGACTTTTCTGTGTATATGTTCTGATTTCACATTCCTGTCATGAATCATTTTAAGAAGTATAACAGAAGTATAATTATCCCTAACTTTATTTCATCTGTATGTTTACTTTTTGACATATTACAAGAATATTTGAATCATTTAGAAAAACATTGCTAGTTCTTGAACATGAAAAATTATATGTAATTGTAATATATTTACATTTATTCCATTTTATACTAATTAAATAAAATTTTAAATATGATGCATCATGGAAGAATTTACATCTAAAAATAAGAGTATATAAGTCTATTAAAATATTCTAAAACAATTTTCAGTTAAAATCTTTGTTCATAGTCTGGTTTGACTTAAATGTCATTAAAATTTGTTTTCTAACATATAATTTCATATTTTAAGGAAGAAATAGGTGGGGGAAGGGTCATTAGTGAAAGGTAGGTAATGAGTTTGACTATAATGTACAATTTACATAATTTTAAAAGTTATTATATAACATTGCTTTGTATAATGAATACACATCAAAAATACATACTGTGTTTCCAAGAAAATTAGTAAAAGAGCTCTCTTAAAGAATGTTTTACTGAGAGAAAATGAGCTATTTATCTGAGCCTGTGGTATTTCACTTATGTTAACTTCTAATGCCATCATTTTTCTACAAGCATCACGATTTTATTTTTCTTTCCATTCATTTTATGATTTGTATGTAGGCCGAGTCCATCACTTAGCTCTTATGAGGACTAGGAAATAAACAGAATGAATAAGATCCTATATAGAATAATACAGAGGACTTCAAATACACATCTAGATACAGTACCTGGCTCATAAGGCAGTTCCATATTTATTTTGGTGAAATCTCCATGATGGCTGAGACAATTTAGGTTCCCACCAACAACTGAGGAAGTTTCCCTTTCTACTTCAACTCTACAAGTATTTGTTTCATGATGGGAGTCATTTTACGTCAGGTGAAACTGAATCACATAATACTTTTGATTTTGATTTTTATGACGATGGAATTTTGTCCACTTTTAAAGATGTTTATTGACCATTTGTATTTCTTCTTATAAGAAATTTTTGTTCATTTCATTGGCCTATTTTCAAATGAGAACAAATGGTAATGGCATTGTTCTGGATGTGCTAGTTACAGCCAACAGTGTGCTTTCTCCCATCCTGTAGCCTATCTTTCCATTCCATTGAATGTTTTTGATGCTCTCCATCCCCCGCACCCCTGCAGACGTACACACGCGTGTGCGCGCGCGCGCACGCACACACACACACACACACACACACACACACACACACACAGGAGAATGAACATGTGTATGGGTATGTGGGTGTGTGTAGTTCATGAAACTAGAAATCATAAGAGGGGAAATTTTGTTATAAAAATGTTTGGATAAGAAAATATGCTTTAAAGGAGGATAACATAATACTTGTGACATGAAAGAGGAAGAGGCTAATGTGGGGGAAAGGGAACCAGCATAAGGTGGTTTAGGGTGAAGATGAGTTGGGAGAAAGACCAACATAAACTCCATGAAAAACCCATAATGAAACCCATTACTATGTGTGTTGTGTTTATGCGTGTGTGTATGTGTGTGTGTGTGTGTGTGTGTGTGTGTGTGTGTAGGTAGTTGGCATATATACATAAAACAACATCATACTGTTCTCTCCATCATTTTCCTGCCATCTTTTACCATTAATGCTGAGAATTAGATTCAATCACTTTCTCATGTGAAGTTTTGCTTTTAGAACCAAGTAAAACCATGATCTCACAAATCCTGTGCAAACATTGTACCAATGTGTGACTGTTATTGTTTCTTTAAATATCACCCTCTCCTGAAATTGACTTAAACAATCCAGAATTTACCATCTGGTGCTTCATTTAGAACTTGTAAGTTTTCAAAAGATATCAAAGTACAAAGTGATTTTGTCAGTAAATGTGCCCCAGTTAATTGCTTCAGTGTGGACATAATAATATCTAGCTCTCCAATCTGCCAACTCCCAAGAAAAATATATCAGAGATTAGTATGTTTTTTAACTCTTCTAAGGAGATAATGAATTCTTAATGTTTGGCATTAGAATTATATTATTCCTCTTAAAAATAGCATTTTATTGTCTTTTCAAATAACTTAGTAACAGGGCATCATTTTGCACAATCAACATAGGCTTGAAAAATCACCATTTAGAAAGCCATGTGTCTGAGCCCGAGGTTATAGAAGATGTGGATGCAGGTATAAAAGCAGGGTAATATGTTGTAAATAAGAAAAATATATGATATATAGGTGGTTTTGTGTATTTTTATGAAAGTAGAATTATATCACTTTTTTCTTCTCTTTACTCACTCCCTTGCTCTCCCCAGCTACCCCTCTTCAAACCTATCCTGTGATCCTCCCTCAATTCTAAAGTTTATAACCCACTTTTCCTTCATGAGTATAACACAGGTATTAAACTCTTCTACCTTATATAGTTTCTGATGACTAGAGTACACTCAGAAAATTAAAAAGACTTTCCTTCAAATTTAAAATTGTTAGTGTAGAAAGCTATTAGATACAAATTGAGTCTAATTATAATTTGAATGTAATTAAAAATTATAGGTCATATCAATTTAATATTTTTTGCATTTTACAATGATAATAAAAATAGTAGTTTTGGTTACTGATCAAAAATTTACATCTCATTCAAAAAATTGTGAAGTCACATAATCTAACAGGATAATCTGAAACCTTGGGTAGAGTTCATTTTATATAAATAACCTCTACTCATACTGATAAATGCAAATAGTAATCAAAACAGAGTCCTTGGAAAATTGTTATTAGACATAAAATTATATAAAAATTCATAATCAAATTAAGAAGCTATTCTATGTTCCTTGAGGTCAAATTAGATATACTTAGCACTGCACTGCCCATTTACTCAGAAACATGAGGCTTGGATAAGTCTTTGGTTCAAGCTTTCCTCACCAGATGTTCACACCAGGAAGGTATGATCGTATCTTTGCCCTTTCCTGCTAAATATATAACATCCACTACAGAAATTTACCACAAACATCAAAGAACTTCCAGAGAAAGAAAGACGAAAGGAGGAATGGTATTTAGTAAAAATAAAACTTCTACGAATGATAGCGTATAAGCTGGGCTTGAGGTGGAGTAATTATGAATGCTCTAAATCAGAGCTGAAGGAAAAAATTCAAAGGAAGAGAAAAAATAGCACCCATGAATTATGAATGCTGCTGACATTACATCTCTGCCAACAGTTGTCCCTGACTGCAAAAAAATAAAAGTAAAAAAATAAAAAATTAATTAAGGTTTGACGAATTAGGGTTTCTATTTCTGAGAAGAGACACCATAGCCATTGCAATTCTTATAAAGAAAAGCATATGATTGTGTCTGGCTTATACTTGAGTGTCTTATGCCATTATTGTCATGGCTAGAAGCATGGCAGAATGAAGGAAGACATGGTATTGGTAAGGTAGATGCAAGTTCTACATCTGTATCCCCAGGAAACAAAAAGAGAAGTGATCCACTAGGCCTGGTTTGGGTTTCTGTACTTTCTACAAGACCAGATTTCTCAATAGTACTAGTGCCTAAGAGACTACGGGTCATTTTCATTCAAACTACCATACTTACTACATTAAATTTGGCAAAAGTATGTTTCTTATCTATAGGCAATTTCCCTAAGAGAGCAAGACAACTGTCTTGGCATCACATATGTGCAGGAACCCATTAATTAATGGGACAAAAAGGGGAGGCATGAATTTTAAAGAGAGCAAAGAGTAGGCAATTATTATATTGTTATAACATTGAAGAAAAGAAACTAAGAAAAAACTTACTTTGGTTTTTATCAATGATGAAGGACTGAGCACGTTGCAAAAAAACATTTCCATTCTGTTTACTATGTTATTGTCATTTAGAAAAACTAAAGCCTCTTAAGTTTTCCTGAAGCAGCATCTAGCATGATTTTAACATTAGTGTTCCAGCCTTCCCACTCATACCATTCTAACTTCTTGTTTCTGTTGCTGATTGCTCCAAACTCTGTCTGCTTGTAAAATTAGAATGATTCCTGGAACACTTCCTACATGATATGGTTGTCAAAACCACAGAATTCATAATAAGAAAAATATTTCTTATTACTTTAAGCAAATTTTAAATTTAAATGTATTTTGTTCATATTTTTCCTCTTTCCCATATCCTTCTAGATCTGTTCTTCCTTCCTACAATCATTTTCAAGTTCTTTCTCAAACAAACAAATCCAATGTAATAAGTAACAACCCCCCAACACAAGCCAACAAAATAAAATACTATTTATTTATTAACCCTTCCCCAAATTCATCAAACTCTAAACTAATAATACCACATACAAAAACTATGGAGTCCTTTATATGCTGGTCAAATATCCTGAATATGAGGAACCCAGTGTCTTTCCACTGGAGAAAACATATTTTTGCACCCCAAGCAGGCATAAGCAACAGTTAAATTGATTAAATTTACCCTAGTGGTAGCATTTTTGTTCATTTACTCATTTTTAGAAACTATAATAAAATATAATATAATAAAACAAAACTATCTCAAGTTATCACAACTATTGAAGTTAGGTAAAACAAGCCAACAGAAGGAACAGAGCCCAGGAGAAAGCACAAGAATCAGAGACACATGTGTTCACACACTCAGGAGCCCAATTAAAATACTTTACTGGAAGCCATAAACTCTATGCAGAGGACCTGGTGCACACTCCCCTGTGCATGCTGCTTCACTTTCTGTGCGTTCATATCAGCTTTGCTGTTGTTTTTCTTGGTGTTGTCCATCCCCTCTGGCTCTCGCATGGTTTCTTCTCTTCACTGTGGTAGTCTGAGCCCTGATGGGAGGTTTTGATGGAGATTTCCCATTAGGCTAGTGTCCTCAAATGCCTCTCTTTTTCTGTGCAATATCTGAATGTGTTTACCCATATTTGTTCCCAATTATGCTGCATAAAAAAGTCTTCGCTGATAACTGCACAAAGCATTTATTAATCTATAAATCCTGAATATGATTAGAAATCATTATATCATTACACTTCTTTTCTCTTTCTTTCTTTCTTTCTTTCTTTCTTTCTTTCTTTCTTTCTTTTTTTGTTCTTTTTTCCTTTTTGGACCAGTATTATTTGGTTTTATCCTAGGTTCATAGGCTCTCTAGTCTCAGGTCCTTGGCTGCCCAAGGTTCAATCTCACAGAGGGAGCCTTCAGTCAAATAAGCTATTGGTTGGTTTCTCCCACAAGTTTTGGCTTTTGTTGTTTTTTCTGCTTTCGTATATATCATTCCAACCTCAGTTTCCTCTCCATTCTCTCTTTCCTGCCTTTCTTCCACACCTCTAGCTCGATACCCTCCTCTGGTTCTCTTCAGAAAAGGGGAGGCTTCCAATTCATATCAACCAAATAGCATATCAAATTGCAATAAGGCTAGGCAAATCAGTATAAAGAAAAGGATACCAAAAGCAAGCAAAAGAGTGAGATATAGCCTCTTTTCCAATTGGTAGGAGTCCCACAGAAAGGCTAAGATACACTACTGTAACATATATGTAATATGTATGTAGAGGTATTAGTTCAGACTTATGGAGGGTCCCTTTTGTTGCTTCTATCTCTGTGAACGCCTATTCACCCAGGCTAGTTGATTCTGTGGGTTTTAATGTGGTGTCCTAAATAATTCAGTACAATAAAAGAACTTAAATAAATATCAGCATCCCTGATTTCAATCTCTGCTGCAGAAAAATAGTAATAAAGACTGTATTGTGTTAGCATAAAAACAGACAATTGGATCACTGGAATCAAGTAGAAGACCCAGACATAAATCTACACATTTTTGACAAAGAAGTCAAAATTATACAATTGAAAAGAGAAATAATTTTGAACAAGTGGTGCAGTTCTAAGTGAACATCAGCAAGTAGAAGAAAGCAAAGAGATCCCTCTTTCCCCCCTGCACAAAACTCAAGTCCAAGTGGATCAAAAACCTCAACATAAATTCTGAAACTGACAGAAGAGAAACTGGGCATAGCTGTGAGTGCATTTGCAATGGACACAACTTTCTGAACAGAACATCAATAGGGAAGGCAGTAAGATAAATAATTAATAAATGGGACCTTATGAAACTGAAAAGCAACTTGGCAGTTTCTCAGAAAAGTGGGGTTAGTTCTCAATACCTCAAGACCTAGGTATACCACTTCTGGACATACGCCCAAAGATGCACTGCCATCACACAAGGACACTTGCTCAACTATGTTCATAGCTTCTTTATCCAAAATAGAAACTATAAACAACTCAGACGCTCCACAAAGGAAGAGTGAATAAAGGAAATGTGTTTCATTTACACAATAGAATACTATTCAGCAACTAAAAACAAGGACATCATGAAATGTGCAGGCAAACAGATGGAACTATAAAAGATAAAAACAAAAACAAAACCAACCAACCAAACAAAAAGGATCCTGTTTGAGGTAACCCAGGACCAGAAAGACAAATATGATTGGTTCTTAACCAAATTGTCATCAGAGACTACTGAGGTCTTGTCTTTTACTGTCCATTCTAATGTTAAGTTTGGGCCACCAAGACCTGGTGTCTACACTAACCACAGGGATCCTGCCTTCAAGTTAATTCTGATTGGTGAATAAAGATGTTGGCAGCCAATACCAGGGCAGAAGAGAGACAGGTGGGTTTGAGTTTTGGGTGAGAGAAGAGAGAGGAAGCCACTATGGAAGAGTAACATGTAGGAGGGATAGAGAGAGATGCCGTTGGGCTTTGAGTCAAGAAAATGTGCCTATGTCAGATGCCCAGTTCGAGTTAAGGGCAGCCCAGATGATGCATAGTAAATAAGTAATAATTTGATGTTATTGATAGGGAAATGGATTTGAACAGCATGAAAACTAGACAGTTGCCCAGCTATTGTGATCCTTAAGGCATATTAGAATAGAAAGTCTGTGTGTGTGTCTTTCAGCCAAGAATATAAATGGTCTAAGGAAGGTAGAAACCCATGTCAGGATTTTTAATCTTTACTACGCGAGAAACTTCATCCAGCAACTAGTTGAAATGGATGCAGAGACCCACACCCAAATATTAGGTGGGGTTCAGGAAATCCTGCAGACACAAGGGAACAAGAATTTTAAGCATGAGAAGGGTCTCCCACAAGGTTTTTTTTTGCCACCATTTCACTAATGTATCTTGCAAGCAGTATACTACTGTAGATAACTATTTGTGTTTGACATATCTACATATCTCTCTTAAGAGCACATAGAGTAAATTACAATATCGAAGACACTGAAATGTAGGGAGCATTTATAATATGAGCACCTGGTGGATATCTCCATGTTCAATGAGTTGTATGGGCATTGTATTCAGAGTGGGCCTAGTTGTCAACTTATAGGCTTGGTAAAGGCCTAGGTTGTTTCAGGATTCCTGCTGGGCCTGTTAGGCCAACAAATCAATTATGATGTAACCTATTTCAGTACTGGATATTTCATTTTTGACAAGAGATGAACATTTGGGGTTCTGTCTATTGATGGTTTCATTTAGATATTCTTCATCTATATACATGTTTTAGGAAGTTTCAATTGTGTTAGCTTTCCATATTCTCAAATACCCATTAACTTTAGCTGTCTCTCCCTGCATCCCTTCAACATTCAAAGGGAAGATATATATTCTCTTCTGAAAAGTAACCAGGCTCCAGAAAGGCAGCTCAATGGTTATGAGTATTTGTTATTCATTCAGAGGACCAAGTTTGGGTAAATAAAACAAAATATGAATAAAATGCAATTAAAATACTTTCCTGAGTGAGGCAACCCAATCACAAAAAAATTATACATGGTATACACTCACTGATAAGTGGATATTAGTCCCAAAACTCTAGTTGCCCAAGATACGATACACAGACTACATGAAGCTCAAGAAGGATGACCAAAGTGCAGGTGCTTCCGTCCTTAAAAGTGGGAACAAAAATATTCATAGGAGGAGATATGGAGACAAAGTTTGGAGCGGAGACTGAGGGAATGGCCATTCAGAGACTGCCGCAGCTGGGGATCCAGCCCATATATATTGCCACCAAAACTAGACAATATTGATAAAGTCAAGAAGTACATGCTGATAGGAGCCTGATATAGCTGTCTCCTGAGAGGCTCAACCAGAGCACAACAAATACAGAGGCCAATGCCAGCAACAAACCATTGAATAGAGAATGGGTTCACCGTTGGAGGAATTGGAGAATGGACTGAAGGGCCTGAAGGGTCTTGCAACCCCATAAGAATGGGGTTGGAGATTTAGCTCAGTCGTAGAGCTCTTGCCTAGGCAAGGCCCCTGGGTTCGGTCCTCAGCTCCGAAAAAGACAATGAAAAATACCAAAAACAAACAAACAAAACCAACAACAATAATAACAACCAACTAGAGCTCCCAGGTCCTAAACCACTACCCAAAGACTATACTGGACAGACCCATGGCTCCAGTTGCATATGAAGCAGAGGATGATGGCCTTGTTGGCCACTAAAGGGAGAAGTCCTTTTTTTTGCATAGACCGGACACGCCCCACCCCATTGTAGGAGAATGTCAGAGCAGGAACTCAGGAAGAGGTGGGGAGGGGAATGGGATAGGAGGCTTAATGGATGGGAAACCGGGAAAAGGAATAACATTTGAAATGTAAATAAAAAATATCCAATAATAATGCTATAATTTTTTTGGTTATTTACTCATGTTCCCGGTTTCTCCTCTGGAAAAACCCTATCCCATTCCCTCTCCCCCAGATTCTACGAGGGTGCTTGGCCACCCACCTACTCCGATCTCATTGCCCTAGCATTCCCCTATGCTGGGGCATCCAGAATTTACAGGCCCAAGAGCTCCTTGTCTCATTGATGCCAGATGAGGCAATTCTCTGCTCTATACAAGCTGGATCCATGGGTTGTTCCATGTGTGTACTTTGGTTGTTGGTTTACTCCCTCAGAGCTCTGTGGGGGCTGGGGGATCCTGTTGGTTGATATTGTTGTTCTTCCTATGGAGTTGCAAACCCTTCAGCTCCATAAGTCCTTCCCCTAACTACTCCATTTGCATCACAATGCTCAGTCCAATGGTTTGATGGAAGAATCTGCATCTGTATCAGTAAAGTTCTGGCAGAGCCTCGTAGGAAACAACACATCAGGCTCCTGTCAGCAGCCACTTCTTGGCATCTACAATAGTGTCTGGGTTTGGTAGGTGTATATGAGATAGATTCACATGTGATGTAGTCTCTGGATGTCCTTTCCTTCAGTCTCTGCTCCACTCTTTTTCCCTGTATTTTCTTTAGACGGGAGCGATTCTGGGATACATTTTTTTAGATGGGTGAGTAGGCCCTTCTGTCATCCCTGGCTGTGCCTACCCTCTGGATATGGTCTCTACAGGTTATCTATTCCCTTTGTTGGGTATTTCAGCTAAAGTCATCCCTGTTGAGTCCTAGGAGACTCTTCCTTTACTGGTGTTTGGGACTTCTTATTGGCTACACTCAGTTCCCCATACCCTATTGCTATATACCTCTGTTCAATTTCCTGACTCTCTGTACATCCCTCATCTTCTCCCACATCTGATCCTGCTCCTTTTTTTTCCTTGCCTCGCAAGTCCTTCCCACTCTCCAGTGATTATTGTGTTCCACCTTCTAAGTAGCACTGAAGCAGCCACACTTTGGTTTTTCTTCTTCTTGAGCTTCATAATAGTCTCTAAGTTGCATCGAGGGTATTCTGAGCTTTTTTTTATATTGATTTATCAGTGAGCACATATCATGTGTGTTTTTTTGTGACTGGGTTAACTCACTCAGGGTGATATTTTCTAGTTCCATCCATTAGCCAGCAAATTTTGTGAAGTCATTGTTTTTAGTAGCTAAGAAGTAGTACACCATTGTGTAAATATACCCCATTTTCTGTACCCATTATTCTGTTAAAGCACATCTGGGCTGTTTCCAGCTTCTGGCTATCATAATAATGCTTCTAGGAACATAGTGGAGCATATGTCCTTGTGATACTTTAGAACATCTTTTCAGTATATGCTCAGGACTGGTATAGCTGAGTTCAATTTTCTGAAGAACCACCAAACTGATTTCCAGAGTAGTTGTACCAGCTTGCAATCCCACCAGCAATGGAAGAGTGTTTCTCTTTCTCCATATCCTCATCAGCATCTGCTGTCACTTGAGTTTTTGATTTTAGCCATTGCGACTGTTATGACATGCAATATCATGGTCATTTTGACTTGATTATCCATGACGACTAAGGATGTTGAACACTTCCTTAGGTGCCATTCAATATTCCTCAGTTGAGAATTCTTTGTTTAGCTCTGTACCCCATTTTTCATAGGTTTATTTGGTTCTCTGAAATCTAATTTCTTGAGTTCTTTGTATATAATGGATATTAGCCTTCTATCGAATGTAGGATTGGTAAAGATCTTTTCCCAATCTGTACGTTGCTCTTTTGTCGTGATGACAGTGTCCTTTGCTTTACAAAATCTTTTCAATTCTATGAGATCCTATTTTTCTATAGTTGATTTTAGAGCCTCAGCCATTAATGTTCATGTTCAGTAAATTTTCTTTAAAGAATGATAGGATTCTGCAGTAGAATCATATGATCCTGAGCTTTTATTTGGTTGGAACACTTTTAATGATTACTTCATTTCATTGAGGGTTATGGAACAGTTTAGATGGTTTATTTGATCCTGACTTAACTTTGCTATCTGATATCTGACTAGAAAATTACCCATTTCATCCATATTTTACAGTTTTGTTGAGTATAGGCTTTTGTTGTAGGATCTGATGATTTTTGTGTCTTTGGTTTCTGTTGTTATGTCTCTTTTTTCATTTCTGATTTTGTTAATTTGAATACTGTCTCTGTGCCCTCTGGTTATTCTGGCTAAGGGTTTATTTATCTTGTTGATTTGCTCAATGAAGCAGCTCTTGATTTTATTGAGTTTTTTCAATAGCTCTCTTTGTTTCTACTTGGTTGATTTCAGCCCTGAGTTTGATTATTTCCTTGTGTCTACTACTCTTGTATTTGTTTCTTTTTGTTCTAGAGCTTTCAGATGTTCTGATAAGCTGCTAGTGTATGCTCTCTCTAATTTCTTTATGGAGGCACTCAGAGCTATGAGTTTTCCTCTTAGCACTGCTTTCATCGTACCCCTTAAGTTTGGGGTATGCCTTGCCTTCATTTTCATTAAATTCTAAAAAGTCTTTAATTTCCTTCTTTATTTCTTCCCTGACCAAATTATCATGAGTAGGTAATTGTTCAGTTTCCATGTGTATGTGGGCTTTCTGTTTTTGTTTGTTTTTTGTTTTCTTTTGTTTTGTTTTTGTTGTTATTGAAGACCAGTCTAGTCATGATCTGATAGGATGCATGGGATTATTTCAATCTTCTTGTATCTGTTGAGGCTTTTTTTTTTGTAATCATTAAGTATATGGTCAGTTTTGCAGAAGGTACCATGAGGTGCTGAGAAGTATGTATATATATTTTTTGTTTTAGCATGAAATGCTCTATAGATAACTGTTAAATTTTTTGGTTCATAATTTCTGTTAGTTTCACTGTGCCTCTGTTTAATTTCTGTTTCCAAGATTTGTCCATTGGTGAAGGTGGGATTTTGAAATCTCCCACTATTATTATGTGAGACTCAATGTATACTTTAAGCTTTAGCAAAGTTTCTTTTACAAATGTAGATGTTCTAGCATTTGAGGCATAGATGTCCAAATTTAGATTTCATTTTGGTAGACTTTTTTTATTGATGAGTATGAAGTCTCCTTTCTCATCTTTTTTGATAATTTTTTGATGAAAGTCAATTTTATTCGATATTAAAATAGCTGTACCACCTTGTTTCTTGGACCATTTGCTTGGAAAAATTTTTCCAGCCTTTTACTCTGAGGTAGTGTCTGTATTTGTCACTGGGGTGTGTTACCTATATACAGCAAAATTCTGGGTTGCGTTTATTTATCCAGTCTTTTTGTCTTTTTATTGGGGAATTGAGTCCATTGATGTTAAGAGATATTAAGGACCAGTGATCGTTGCTTGTTGTTATTTTTGTTGTAACAGGAGAAATTATGTTTGTGTGGCTATCTTCTTTTCGGGTTGTTGAAAGGAGATTAATATCTTGCTTTTTCTTGGGCATAGTTTTCTTCCTTGTTTTGGAGTTTTCCATTTATTATCCTTTGTAGGGATGGATTTATGGAAAGACATTGTGTAAATTTAGTTTTGTCACTGAATATCTTGGTTTCACCATCTATGGTTATTGAGAGTTTGCTGGGTATAGTACCCTGGGCTGACATTTTTGCTCTCTTATGGTCTGTATGACATCTGCCCATTATAATATGGCTTTTAGATTCTCTGTTGAGAAGTCTGGTGTAATTCTGTCCGTTTGGCTGTTACTTGACTTTTTTTTCCTTACTGCTTTTAATTTTCTTTTTTTTGTGCATTTTGTGTTTTGACTGTCATGTGTTGGGAGGAATTTCTTTTCTGGTCCAATCTCTTTGGAGTTCTATAGGCTTCTTGAATGTTTATGGTCATCTCTTCCTTTAGGTTAAGGAAGTTTTCCGTATATTTTTTAAGATGTTTACTGGCCCTTTAGTTGGGAATCTTCATTCTCTTATATATCTATCATTCTTAGGTTTGATCTTCTTGTTGTGTCCTGGATTTTCTGGATGTTTTGGCTTAGGAGCTTTTTACATTTTGCATTTTGCATTTTCTTTGACTATTGTATCAATATTTTCTATGGTATCTTCTACACCTGAGATTCTCTCTTCTATCACTTGTATTCTGTTGGTGATGCTTACATTTATGACTCCTGATCTCTTTCCTAGGTTTTATATCTCCAGGCTTGTCTCCCTTTATGCTTTCTTTATTTTTTTCTATTTCCATTTTTAGATCCTGATAGATTTTGTTAACTCCTTCACTTATTTTGTTGTATTTTCCTGTAACTCTTTAAGGGACTTTTGTGTTTCCTCTTCAAGGGCTTCGACTTGTTTACCTATGTTCTCCTGTATTTCTTTAATGGAGTTATTTATGTCCTTCTTAAAGTCCTCTATCATCATCATGAAATGTGATTTTTAAATCAGAAGCTTGATTTTCAGGTGTGTTGGGCTTGCTCTGGTAGGAGAACTTGGTTCTGGTGATGCCAAGTAACTTAGTTTCTTTTACTTATGTTCTTTTCCATTTGGTTATCTGTGGTGTTGACTGTTCTTGCTGTCTCTGACTGAAGATTGTCCCTCCCCTTGAGCCTGTGAACCAGTAGTCTTAGGTATGTCAGTAATCCCAGGACACAAGCTCTCTCTAGGCTGGATTGTAGTACACATAGCTAAGATCTTAGGTATGTCAGCATTCTTGGGAGACCAGCCCTCTTCAGGTGGCCTTGAGTTGCAGATAGCTATGGTACAGGGTCAGCTCAGGTACAGGTGGAATTCATGTCCCCAGCTTCTTTGTAGTTCTTTGTTCCTGTGGTCTCTGGGCAGGTTCTACTTGTGCCCAATATTGGGGCCATAGTGGTTGTCTCACTTGTGATCTTAGGTGTGTCAGCACTCCCGGGAGACTTGCTCTCTCAGGGTAGGATTTGAATGTGAAAGAGCTGTGCCACAGGGTCAGCTCAGGGGCACAGATGGATATCAGGATTTTGTCCCTGACTGCTCCACAGTTCCTGGGTCCTGGTCATCACCATTCTTTATAATTAAAGAACTCTAACATGTGAGGCAAACTTCTTTGAGTAAAGTGACATATACATGCTTTGATTGTTAATTGACTCAAAACTAAAAATGTTTCATACTCATTTAGGGATTAGTGGCAGGTTTGGGGTTATATCTCTTTAAAATGTGTGAGTAATCTACTTTGATTTCAAAAAAACAAAACAATACAAAACAAAACGAAACAAAACAACCACCCCCCAAAAAACCAATGAAAAAAACAAAAACAAAAAACAAAAACAAACTCTGAATATTGTCTAAAAGAGTAAAGATTATTAGTTTTCATTATATTTCCACTAAAGTATTCATTTACTGTTCAAAAGATTTTAGGTTCTACACTCAAGAGCCCATGGTTCACGATGATAAGTCATTATTTACACATTCAAATGCATTACGACTTGGTAGAAAAGATGCATTTGACATTCTGACATAGTATGGTAACATTTCTTAAGTTTGCTTGAAATTCCTACAAGGTGTAACAGGAGTAGATTACTAGATCATGGCTGGGATTCTTCTTTAATGTGTGTATTAAGTTCTCACATGATGCCAACACCAAAGATTTCAGGACCACTCCAAGAAAAGCAGTGTCTCAACATCATTTGCTTTAACAGATACATTGAAATATGAAAAAGAAAACAAAAATGATTGATTTTTTGAGATGAATTTAGGAAGACGCTAAAAGCCAGGAATATTTTTTTGCACATATTTGAAAAGTTTGGTGCAGGATGATCAAATGAAGAAGTAGAAGACATTTCTTATTCCTGATATGGAAGTAAATATATACACCAGAATTCCACAAGCCTTTCTTACAGGTTGTGATGACTTACATTGTTAATAATACTTATGCTCATTGGTATTAAGTGAAACTTGCTAGGGAACAATTGCTTGCAATTCTACAATACAATCTTTTCTTTTAGTTACATGTTTTAGTTAAAATATAATTATATCAATTGCTTCCTTTTCCCTCCCTCTTCCAGTCTTTCTCGTGTACTCTCTTAAATTCATGGTATCATTAGTTTCATTCATTTCTTTGAATATATATATATATATATATATATATATATATATATATATATCAACATTTTTTTTTTTTTTTTTTTTTTTTCGGAGCTGGGGACCGAACCCAGGGCCTTGCCCTTTCTAGGCAAGCGCTCTACCACTGAGCTAAACCCAACCCCTATATCCAGCATTCTTAAAAAGCTGCTTGAAATACCTTTTACATGTTTTTTCTTGTTACTTGTTTGTAAATTAGTTCAGAACACCAAAATCTCAATGAGAAAAGAAGAGTGGTCATACTTCATTTGGTAGCCTCAGTGCTCTAGTGACATATTTACTGAAAATATTAACAAGTGTTTACTGAATAACTAATGAATGAATAAATGAGTGAATGAATGGACTAACTCTTGACTTAACATGAATTACAGAGCTTATAAGAAGAGTAAGAAAATATGAATCTCTCTGGTTGAGGGAGGGGCCCCAGAGCATGTTTTAAGCCAGAATGTATATATTCTCTTCCCTTTGGGTTTAATAATGGTTAAGAAATAAAGAAGATATAAATCAGTTTAATAGTTCAAAATGTAGTTTGACATTCTCACAGCCTCTCCACTACTAATTGCAATTTAAGATATGAAAACATTTTTGCAGAATTAGTAAAAACATATATAAACAGCTTGAGACAAGCTTCAAGACATCATGCTGGGCAATTACCAATCTACATCAAAACTGATGGTCCTGGTGTAAGCACGCTCCAAGTCAGACTGCACAGTCTGTCTGCAACAGCACAGAGCCATGGGATTTAGAGTGCACACATGGTGTGGCAGCCTGCACAGCATGGAAGCCATTTGCAGGCCTTGCCTTCAAATGTTTCAGTTTTTATTTTTTGTTTCATCTAGTTTTTAGAGCACTGTCCAAGATTGTAGTTATGGAAGAGGGGGGGTCAAATCTACATAGTATTAATCTGAGAATTTTGCATAGTAATGTTTGACTTGTTGCCCTGGATCAATATTCTAAAAACATTTCTGCAAAAGCAATTGTGAGTTATGGGGAAAACAAGTATGGGCTTTTAACATATCTAAGATTTTATATAAGGAAAAAAAGGTGTTACATTTTGTTACTTGCTGCTTTTTTGAAAAGTGCTTTTCCATATTCAGCATCAATTTTTGCTTTAGGGCTACCTACAAGAACTTGACTTTTCGCAGATAGTCGTCAGCTAATAAGGTAGAAAGCAGTAGTAACTCAGAGCAAGGCAGCAGCAGTGTGGAGTCACTAGGCATGATGCCAAGAGAGTCCTCTTCCAAGGATCAGCACTTCCTGCTCTAGCACAACCACTCTTGTCGGTTTAATCCTTAGACACACGGGACATTACTGGAAATGTAGCTACTTTAATCCCTGCAGTCTCAATATTTGTGCCTTATCATTTAAAAGAACTGAGAAAAAAACTATGTTTTCTTTTATTCTCATCCCAGTTATTGAAAACAATGAAACTCATCATTGCTTATGGATTGGGGCTTAAGATAAATAAGTTTGAGGGGTAGAAAAAGGTTAAAAAGAATTGATATCATCTTTTCCTCCAAACAGGTCAATATTACAGCTACATATATATTATTGATGTAACTTTTTCTCTTTCACATTAGATATTTTGCTTTTACATTCTCCAGGACAAGGTACAATTTCATTAGAATGACAGGACCAACTCCAGTGTTACTTGAGTTAAATTAAGATGCCTTGTTTCTAGTTTTTTTTTTTTTTGAGTTGGGATCGAATCAGGGCTTTGCAAACTTCCTAGGCAAGCGCTCTGCCACTGAGCCAAATCCTAACCCCACCTTGTTTCAATTAATGGCAAAGCCGATTACAGGACCTGTTTCTGCAAATATAAGTTAGAACTGGACTTTGTAATATTTCCCAGTTCACAAAAAGCCAAAAAAAAAAAAAAATTAAGTTTCAATCAATACCCTTTTTATAGAATTTTTACTGTTAATATTAAAATATCTCATATTCTTTATATTATGTTTTTCTACATTACAATGTCTTTTATTTTTGTGTTCTTTTACTCATTCCCTTTACATCCCACTAATTGTATCCTCCCAGTCACCCCTCCCATAATTCTTCTTACCTTCTCCTCTGAGCAAATGGCAGCACCCTGGGTATTTCCTCACTCTGAACATCCTCTCCTACTGAAGACAGACAAGGCAGCCCAACTCAGAGAACATACCCCATATACAGGCAACATCTTTGGGATAGCCTCAGCTCTAGTTGTTCAGGGCCTACATAAAGACTTAGCAGCATATATGCTACATATGTGCAGGGAGGTCTAAGTCCAAAACAGGTATGTTCTTTGTTTGGTGGTTCAGTCTGTGAAAGCCCCAAGAATCCAGGTTAGTAGACTTTGATGGTCTTCCTATGGAGTTATTATCCCCTTTGGGGCCCTCAATCCTTCCTCTTGTTTTTCCATTAGACTCCCCAAGGTCCATCCACTTTTTGGCTGTAGGCATCTGCATCTGTCTGAGTTTGATCCAGGCTGGAGCCTCTCAGAGAACAGCCATGGTAGACTCCTGTCTGCAAATATAACAGACTATTATTAATAGTGTCATGGATTGGTGCTTGCCCACGGGATTGTTCTCCAGTTGTTCTGGTTATCGGTTGGCCATTCCTTCAGTCTCTGCTTCATCCTCTGTCCCCACATTTCCTGTAGATAGGATAAATTTTGGGTTGAAGTTTTATGGATGGTTTGGTGTCTCTATCACTCTTCTGGTGTATCTGCCTGGCTACATGAGCTGACCTCCATATCCCTAACGATGTGAGTCACACCTAAGGTCACGCACATTGATTCTTGGGGACCACCCTTTTCCCAGAAATTTGTCTTGTCCTGAAGATGCCCCCTCCCCATCCCTGTCAGTTGCAGATCTCCATTCATTCTCATGGACTTCTGGCCATTTCTCCTGTTCTCTACATGGCTACACTGGCTATGTAACATGATCTCTTCATATTCCATATCCTCAATGCAATCTTGGGAGCTTCTGAGTTCTTCTTTGTGAATTTGGACAATTTACCTAATGTTTCTTTCTCATTTTACTTAACCATAAAGTTAAGCATTGGCATTGTGCTCAAAATATGGTTTTGTGAGGAGTCAGGACCCAGTACAAGCAAAGTATTTAGAATTTTACTAAAGACATGATTAGCTATGAACATATTTTTAGGGTCTGTGGTTTAATATATATATTCCGAACTCTGGAGATGAAAGTAATAAGATTTTTTTCTAATTGTATTAGATAATATCTTCTGATTCATAGCAGAATGTAACACATGTGGTCAATTAATAAAAACTGAGACCAAGTATATCAGAAGTTATATATGAAATAACCAATGGAAAGTGAAGATACATCTTGGTAGCTTTGTCTCCTGGTCAGACACGAGTTTGAAGTAAAGGAACCTAAGAAGTTACAGCTGTATTCTATTCACTGCTTCCTATGACACAGTTAACCACATGTTTGGGTTGGAACATTCTAACTCATCTCTGCAGTCTACAAGTATTAGCTAATCTGCTTAAATTGAATTTTTCCCAATGAGAAGACAAAAATTGAGAGAAACCCATACGCAGTGATGAGAGACAATTATTAGTTAGGTCTGCTGGGTATTGAAAAATGACAGAAGGTGAAATAATAATTTGATCTTTTAGTTTTAGCATTACTGTTTAGCAAGGTGCTTTGCTTTTCATTTTTAACCAACCTTCAACAGATCACCTCATATCCAAAGTGTTCACAAGATGCACTACGATATTGGAATCCTAGCAGAAAATATGTGATCTAGTAGGTATACATCATAAAGACTAAGCTCTTAAAACACTGGTAAAAAAAATCAATGATTCTTTTATAATTTTTATCCAATCTGATTTACAGAACAACAGTATTACTTTCTCTTAATGAGTTTTCTTAAAACTCACGCCTTAAGCCTCCAATTCACAAAATACATAACTAGTGAACAAGTTGTTATTCCTTAGAAGTTTCCTTTAAATTATGTTTTTTTTTAACTTTAGAACCTATATCTGAACTAGAAATTCAATGCAGGTAGATGGGAATTTAAAGTGTCACTGAGGTTAGAGTGAGAGAATGCAAAATTTGTGTGTAGAAAACCCAAAGTAAGTGACAAGTAAACACTCTCTAAAAAGCTGTGGAAGTCAAAAGAGAAACTGTTGGTGAGGCAGGATGGAAATGGCTATTGCCTTGAACCACACTTATTCATCTGGAAAATGTGTTAAAATGCCCAGGACTGCCAAGCATCTCAGCCACTATGAACTTAATTGTTGGAACAAAGGGCTCTTTGGGAGCAGTAGAGTGTTGAGTACACAGAGATGGGAATGCTACCACACATTGGTAAATACAATTTTCCTTTGGATTTCACTGCTTAAAATTTGCCTTTACATTTTAAACTTGAATGTCTTTAAAGTTATATCTACTCTTTTCCTGACTTTGCTATAGCAGCTCACAATCCCAACTATCCTAATGTGATGTATTCATTGTCACATGATGGAAATTTTTGTTCAATTATATTTATTATCTTAAATAGTTTGTTACTTTTCAAAAAATTTATTTTTATTCATATACTAATTTTTGTAATTGAGTCTGTAAAAATGTAGCAAAAGGTACTTCTGTGATTCATTAAACAATATGCATAGTTGACTTCAGAAAAGTTTAGGATGGTTCTGCCATGTGTTATCAGGTAAACAGTAGTTACCTTATGCTGGTGCCTGTTGAGTGATGTTTTTTGTATCTTCTGCTGCCTCAAGAGGGTTGCCCATACTCAGGTGAGGTCAGGTGAAATCCTAATTGGTCAAGTAAGACTAGAACCTGTGATTGGGCAATGGAAGAAAAAGAAGGAGTTGAAACTTTTAAAGAGAGATGAAAAGAGAGAGATGAAGAGAAGAGATCGAGGATGGAGAAAAGATGGAGGGAAAAGATGAATGAGAACCATGTGGCCTGGACATGCTGCAATTAGCTAGGGGTTTCATAGACGGTCAATAGAGTAGTGTAGGGTACATTTGCCCAATCTAGTTACACAGCTTGTGTTTATACCACTTGTGTTTTGTGTTCTTTGTGCAGGCATTTTGGAGTTGGAGCTTTACTGTTATAAATCTGACTGGTATATTACAAGTCTCCAGTGTTATGATTATACCGGGCTAAAGGAATCTCTGTGGGCAGTAGCTGTATTTGTGTAGGCTAGCCACAGGAGGTAGATGGCATGGGAAGTGGCTTGGCATTAAGCTGGCCATAGGGGTTGGCAAGACCGCCATTGCTGGTAATTAACCAGATTTAGCATGGATCACATTAGTTCTTTGTTCTTTGTTCTGTTTTTTTGTTTTTTGTTTTTGTTTTTTTTTTGTTTTTTTCTTGTCCTTTTTTAGCTACACTGCTACAGTGGCAAATGTTGTAATCCCAGCATCCAGGAGGCCAAGGCAGGTACAGAGGTCGATCTGTGCTACAGTGTAAAATACTTCTCAAATATAAACTAAAATGAAATAGAACCATAAAGTGAAATAGAATGGTAATCTAACTGGAAGAATTAACAAACTAATCAGAAAAATAACTTGTGGATATTTCATGATCTACTTTTATTCCTATCAATATGCCTTTGATTCCGTGTACATAAATACAAGACTGAGAAATAGATGTTTGACTGTATGCTCGTGTAGAAATAAAAATCATGTAATGACCCAAATACAAAGTCTAGAGTTTCTAATGGATTTATATTTCAGTATATTTTTTATTGTTGCTGCAAAAAATTTATAACTTTCATAAGATATCTGTTTCAAGATAAGGGATGGCCACAACTGATTGGTTTTAAACCATCTAGGAACTGACAGAATATTAAAAACAAAAACAGAAAAAGGCTAAAATATGCCTCAAAAATTCCTTGCCCCCTACCCAGTAATTAGGGAAAGCAAATCAAAACTACATTGAGATTTCACTAGACCCCTCTTAAAACGGCAATGTTTAACAAAACAAACAACAAATGTTGGAAGCATATAGGAAAAGGGGAAAGTACATTCATTGTTGGTGGGATAGGAAACTGGTACGGCTGCTATGAAAATTAGTATGAAGAATTCTCAACAAGCTAAAAATAAATCTACTGTAACACCACCACTAGACAAATCCTTGGCATGTGCTCAATGAACTGGACATCCTGCTTCAGAGATTCCTGCCCAGCTATGTTCACTGCTGCTCTATGCACAGTATCTAGGAAATGGAGACAGCCTAAATGTTTGCAACCAATGAATGGGTAATATATACATACTATGGAGCGTTGCTCATATGCAAAAAATGAAATCATGAGCTAGCCAGGTAAATGAGAGAGAAAGAAAAATGTGGTAAGTACTCTCTCATGTCAAGCTCCTAGTTCCAAATTGACAGGTGCAAGTGCATACTTTTAAGTATTGTAAAAACCTTGAAAGTAAAAGATGATCATTGCCAGGGTACAGGTTGGGAAGCAGTAGACACAGGAGAAGTGTGGTACAACTGATCTGATCCGAAAATAGGGAAGACAGAGGCTGCTAATTTAGAGATGGGAAAGAGAAATAAGTACAGGAGACAAGAGGAGGGTAAAATAACAGGGAAGTCTATAACAAGGAATTATATTATTAACTATTAAAATAACTTAAGATCTGTTAAGGTCAATTGTTAATCTGCTCCGTGCTCCCCGCAGGTATGCAGGAGGCTTTGCACCAATTTAAGAACTCTGGATTCAGAAATAAAGACCAGAACATGCAGTCTTTATATTCAATCTGTGTTAAGTAGCTCAATTGTTGGGCACTTCCAAACCTCCCCGTGACTAGCACACACTCCCCTCTGGTATTATGAGTTAACACTTTCTAAATCTCTACGTTATCTTTGCTCCCCTGTTTCCTTCTGTGATGCTCTCCCATGGGGCAGCTTTTACCTTCACACCTACATTTTGGCTGTATCACTGTCCCATTTCTTGCCCTGGAAACCTAAAAGTCCCACCTCTTTCAGCCAACCATTGAAGGCTGGCTCTTTATTGACCCAGCAAAAGCCCAACTGTTGGCAGGGACCTGTAGTGGATGTATGAATTCTCATGTAAACACAAGTCAACCTCCGGACAAAGATCATTACATGGACACGAGTTTTTCAGGTATGAATTTCGCAGTTGTCATATTTTTCATTACTATTGCTATAATAAAACATTATGGCCTAAAACAACTTGAGGAACAAAAGATTTCAATCGTCTTATGAGTTCCAAGTTACTCTCCATCACTGGTGGAAGTCAAGGGATGAACCTAGAGGCAGAAACTGAATCAAAAGCCATGGAGCAATAATGTCCTGCTCCTTATGACTTATCAGTCTTCTTTCTTCTCCAGGTCAGGACAACTGTCCCAAGGATGGTGCCATCCTACATGATCTGGAATCAGCCACGTAAATCATTTCCTAAGAAAATGCACTATGGTTTTGTCTACAGATAATCTGACATACACGTTATCAGAATTGACGATCTTCTTTTCAGATATCTCTAGCTTGTACCAGGTGACATAAAACAATTCTGAGAAAGGGTGCATAGGCATTCAGCCATGGTAGTGACCAAGACCTTCTGAGGTCTTCTCTACTGGACATTCTAATTGGAGATCCAAACTTTGTCCGTATGGCTGAGTAAATCTAATAGAGAAGTATGATAGCCATGCTGTTTTCACACAAATATATACAACCTCTCCTTGTGGGAGAGGATACAAGATGTATAACTTTTTGTGTTTTGAAGAGAGTCTCTCTGCTTATGCCTAACAACTGAATAACATCACATTTGATTGTCTAGTCCCTGAAATTCTCCTGTCATTCATAATCTCCTGTAGCCATGACTCCACTTTTCCAGGTTCTTCTTGGCTCTTCTTGCTTTCCCTGTCTAATCAGCAAGATCTTGCCAATGTAGTTAATCAGTATGGAATTGTGTTAGATACATAAGCAATGTGAGGTTCTTTGATAGAATGAAACACTTACACAAACCTGGCATAAACACTTAAATAAGTACTGGAAGTCTCATCTCAACATCAGCTCTTTCTAATGTTCATGTTTATCTTTCATTGAAATCCAAGGGGCTTTGCTGACAAAATCAGTGGCTATATCCCTAAAGCTTGTAAGTTTTTCCAGCAAGATTAGCTCAGCTTAAATGTATATGCTTATATATATTTAAGTATATATAACAATATGAGTATTAAATACAATAATATATATAAGTATGTTAAGTATATAAAATATTTCTTCACAAACTATAGAAATGATCCCTGAAAGTATAGTCTTATAAAATATTCTTTATGAACCTTTCAAACAACTTTAAAGGTAATCAACAAAATGTAAATAGTGGTTCCTTTCTTCAGGATGACATTAGCAGGTAAGTATCCTAAGGCTCCTGAAGTAGAACTAAAGTATTTATCATTTGTTGTGTTCTTCCTACTAGGAGACCAGTATACCTTTTATAATAAGCAGATTCAAGAACCAAACCCTTAGGTGGAGACCAGAGAAAGATGCCATGGGTAAGGAGTCAAAAAAGCATGTTCATGAGGATTGGCCAATTGGAGTTAAGAGCAGCCCATATATAATATAATAAATAATAACAGGGTTGTTGATAGGAAATAGATTGTAATAGCATGGACAATAAATATCTCCCCAGGATTAATGCTAAAAAAGCTTATTATAAATATAAAAATGACAAAACCTGACTCAAATATCAAAAACAAAGAGGGATTGTGATTTTTAAATTTCAATTACACTGAACAATTTTAACCTCCTGTTCTCATACTGTTGTTAATTTTATCTCTCTTTTCAATGAATAGCATTGGTAATTTCAACAACTCTACATAGGCAAAATATCTGGGAAATTTTACCAAGTATCTACAGTTTCCTATTTTCTGGGGGACAACTGTTTTTAAACAGTCTCAATTATTCACGCCCACTCTGTGACCCTACCTCTGGTTACAGAATCCAACCACTACTCAACTCATTTGCAGTGCAACCCTTCAGGTAATTACACTCTTGTCTTGTTGAAAGCAGATCATTCTCCCAACTATCACACTACTATCACCCAAAGGTATACGGACAAAATGAGTCCACCCTTTTATATTCAAAAAATAACCAATCTCTGGATGTAATACAAACATGTGAGGTATAACAAATGCATTAAAGGAATAAAAATTATTAGGATTTGATGAATTAAGATGGTCAAAGCTACATATTGAAAGACTGAATGAAAATTCAAGAAACAAGGAAATTTATAAGAGATTACTAGAATTGTGGACATACATATCAAAGGAAATGAAAATAAAGAAAAGCAAATGAAAAATGGGAACACAGAGAGATGGCAGAGCAAGGTAAAGGTTATTTCTTATACAAAAGGCAGCTAAAACATACAGTAGAATTTGAAGGCAAGGGTCAGAGTAACATCATATAAAAGACTATGGTGATGAAATGCTAATGTTATGTTAATTATACTAGTCTGAGCCCTTTAAAAAAGAAAAGATTCATAAACCAAAATTTTAAACTAAAATTAATTCATGCATATTTCACACAAGTGACATGTTCTGGTATCACATTTATTAAAGCCATTTGTTTAAAAGCATTGAGCAGGCTACATTTTGTGCCCTAATAAATCCATGGTAATTAGCTAGAGATTTTAGAGGCTGCTCATTAGCAAATTAATTTTCACAGAATGCGTTCAAACTTCAAATCAAGTCCTTTTAATTAAAAGACTTATGTGTTATTCTGCCTAGACAGTGAGAATTGGCTTCTACTAGAACTGATTTTTGTTAATGTACTTAACCTATTTCTATAAATTTCACAAGTTCTAGGCACTGTTCTCATACATAGGCCTACAAGGGTACAAAAATCAGCTATTCCTCATCCATACCGACTTCCTCAGTTATAACCTGTGACCAGGCAATATCACTCAACCTGTCACTACCAAATTAAAAATCAAATTTCAGAGTCACTGAAATATTTATGTGCACTCAAAATCACATAAATATAGATATAAAATGCTAGTATCTGCACTACCTCTTCTACTATTTCCCGAAATTCTATGTTCAAAACTATTACAGAGCAATATTTCCTTAAATGGCCCCCTCTACCTCCTGAATTAATCACGATATAAGAATTTCCAATTTTCTCCAACTCAAGCATTGAAGTCAAAGTAGCCAGTCACTAGTAGCACTTCTCCAAATTCCAACAACTTTTTAATGTTTTATTGAGTTTTTTTTATCTGCCCTACACTCATGCAAGTTCACACCAGTAAGATTTGACTGCATTTTCTTCTCCAGTGACTCTTATTTCAATAAGAAAAGGCTGCTGTAGTTGTAGTTATGACTCTGTAGTAAAACATAATAAATATGGCCTACATTCCAAGACAAAGGAGAACGAATAGGAGTAAGTGGTACTCAAAATTTCTTCCATGACTTTCATTGCTACATTCATAAAAGTGTACAGTTTGTGTGAGACATTGTTAAGGGAAAATATTTGTCTGGATAATGGGTTAATGGGTATATGGGTCATCTTTTTGGCTTCAGTTTACTTTTTTTCTCTGTGGGCTTAAAACTACTTGATGAAAAACACTTTTAGAAGCCTCAGCTATGACTTAAAAAATATACTATGTGATCCTCTTCCTAGGAGTTGCTTTCATTCCTCTTATACCTGTCTTCCCTTGCTCACTTTTCGCCAACCTCACTGGCTTCTTGCTGTTCCTCAGACACAACAAGCTGAGTTCTTCAAAGGGTCTTTGAATCTTTTCTATTTGAAATATTTCTCCCCAGATATAGAGCTGCTTCTCTTCATTCATTTAGTCCCTAAATACATGGATACCACTTAACCAACAACTTCCCAACTGTCCTACTTAGAAACGCTATGTGATATTAGTGTTTACTTCATTATCCCGCTTAGCTTTTCATCACAGCACCATGTGAAAACAGAATGATAAATTTAGTTTAATATAGTTCTTTTTTCCCATGCAAAATGTAAGCTCAATGTAGAAAACTATGCATATCTAATTTTTGTCTACTTCCCTATTTTCCAAGCTTTAAGAAGTCCTAAAACACACAGTGTTTCACAAATAGGATGGATGTTTTATAAACACATGAAAATACTGTAACCTATACAACTACTACTTTAAGGATGAAATTGTTCACAGAGTTAAATCCTACATCCTACATCCCTGCATTCCACAAAGACAAACGAAAACCACTGTTTATAAAGATTGTGATATGGAGAATGAGAATTTAGATAATATAGACATTATTCTGTACAAATATGTTCAAATTTCTTAATAATTTATTATATAATATTTTCCTATTTTAGCTACATTTTGCTTATATTTAATTATAGCCCTCTTAAACATCTAATGTATAAAATTTAAAATATTTTGGCAATATATCCATGAATGTTATGCCTCAATATTCTCTTACTTTAAATGTTCATCATGAAGGAGAGATCATTATAATCAGGAAATAAACAACTCACATGTCTTGGGAAGTTCCTCAAAGTCATAAGATTCTGCAGGCCCCTTCTCATAATATAAGCAATAAGGACTTCTTCAGAGAGAAAACTAACCAACCTGTAATTTTGCCTGAGAGTCATACATCGAGTTCTAGAGCTGTAGATTTCCAAAATCATCACCTAAGCTCGGATGGGCTTTTCAATTGAGGCATCTATGGTTTTGTAAGAAACACTTGGCCCATATTTCTATAAGTAACATGAAAAAAGAAATAAAATAAAATAAATTGACTAAACCACTAAGACATATTTTGATATATTTGATCTGTCACCATCAGTGTTCTATATGGAGTGAGTAGACATTTGTTCATGTCTCCCAAGGAAAAGTTACACAGCAGTAACTATCTATTAGGTTATACTCCTAATATGTATACAAAGTATAACAATTAAAATAATGTACTAACATGTTCATAAATGGTGTGCAGCAATTCAACCTATAAAGTGTAATGTGAAGGAAAAGGCATTAACAGGCTTGACAGATGTCTACATTGATAATATATATCACTATATTTGGCTAGTAAGTGAAAAAGGTTGATATATGGTAAAATATTGTCTGGAGGAAATGAGGCCAAGGGAGAATATGGTCAAGATACAATTTACAAAATTTTCATAGAAATAATTTTAAAAATGGGAAAGATAGTCAGCCCATATAGTCCAAACACCATAAAGTTTTTAGAGAAATAGTTACATAATTAAAGTTAATCTTGAGGAGCTGAAGTGCACAGATGTGAGACTCCTCAGGATCCGCGGCCCTGAGCAATCTCCGATTAAGTTTTAAAAATGACCTCCAATAAAACTACATTGCAAAAAATGGGAAAGAAACAAAATGGAAAGAGTAAAAAAGTTGAAGAGGCAGAGACTGAAGAATTTGTGGTAGAAAGACTATTGGACTGTTATGTAGTGAATGGAACGGTGGAGCATTTTCTGAAGTGGAAGGGGTTCACAGATGCTGATAATTCTTGGGAACCAGAAGAAAATTCGAATTGTATATATGTAAAATCTGGATCTTGGGTTTTGAATTACTAGTGTGGAAAAAGAGCATTCTAACGAAAATCAAGTTTGATAATGCTGATTTTGAAAGTATTGACAGTAGTTGGGATTATTTTGGGTTTTGTTCTACATTGAAAGACACTGATTTCTTTGAGCAAGTAAGAGCTTCCTGTAGTTTCCTCTTTTAACAATAGAATATTTGACACCATGTTGAATTTCCTCAGTTTGGAAGAAGAGCTTTTCTTAAATGTTCCATCATTGTGAACATTTTCCTGAAACCATAACCTATCAGATTTAGCAGAGTCTGTAAGTTTTTTTGGATAGTTTAAAAGCTACCACATCAGAATTGATGTATTATCAAGTAAAAGCAGTAGTTTATTTATAGACTGTTGTCCATATGAACTAACTCCCCCTCCAGGAAATGGAATTAGACAAAGTAGTAGTGTGATTTAATAACAAGACTTCAGCGGAGTGTGGTGGTGCACACCTTTAATCCCAGAACTCCAGGGGCAGGTGGAGCTCTGATTTAAGAGGCCAGCTCATAAGTCCTAGTAGACAAAGGACCTCCATATCAAACCAGATACACTCAAACTAATAGAAGAAAAACTAGGGAAGCATCTGGAACACATGGGCACTGGAAAAAATTTCCTGAACCAAACACCAATGGCTTATACTCTAAGATCAAGAATCGACAAATGGGATCTCATTAAACTGCAAAGCTTCTGTAAGGCAAAGGACACTGTGGTTAGGACAAAACGGCAACCAACAGATAGGGAAAAGATCTTTACAAATCCTACAACAGATAGAGGCCTTATAGCCAAAATATACAAAGAACTCAAGAAGTTAGACTGCAGGGAGACAAATAACCCTATTAAAAAATGGGGTTCAGAGCTAAACAAAGAATTCACAGATGAGGAATGCCAAATGGCTGATAAACACCTAAAGAAATGTTCAACATCTTTTAGTCATAAGGGAAATGCAAATCAAAACAACCCTGAGATTTCACCTCACACCAGTCCAGAATGGCTAAGATCAAAACTCAAGTGACAGCAAATGCTGGCGAGGATGCGGAGAAAGAGGAACACTCCTCCATTGTTGGTGGGATTGCATACTGGTACAACCATTCTGGAAATCAGTCTGGAGGTTCCTCAGAAAATTGGACATTGAACTGCCTGAGGATCCAGCTATACCTCTCTTGGGCATATACCCAAAAGATGCCCCAACATATAAAAAAGACACGTGCTCCACTATGTTCATAGCAGCCTTATTTAAAGTAGCCAGAAGCTGGAAAGAACCCAGATGCCCTTCAACAGAGGAATGGATACAGAAAATGTAGGTACATCTACACAATGGAATATTACTCAGCTATCAAAAACAATGACTTTATGAAATTAAACAGGCAAATGGTTGAACTGGAAAATATCATCCTGAGTGAGGTAACCCAATCACAGAAAAACACATGGTATGCACTCATTGATAAGTGGCTATTAGCCCAAATGGCTTGAATTACCCTAGATGCCTAGAACAAATGAAACTCAAGACGGATGATCAAAATGAATGCTTCACTCCTTCTTTAAAAGGGGAACAAGAATACCCTTGGCAGGGAATAGAGAGGCAAAGATTAAAACAGAGACTGAAGGAACACCCATTCATAGCCTGCCCCACATGTGGCCCATACATATACAGCCATCCAATTAGACAAGATGGATGAAGCAAAGAAGTGCAGGCTGACTGGAGCCAGATGTAGATCGCTCCTGATAGACACAGCCAGAATACAGCAAATACAGAGGCGAATGCCAGCAGCAAACCACTGAACTGAGAATGGGACCCCCGTTGAAGGAATCTGAGAAAGAACTGGAAGAGCTTGAAGGAGCTTGAGACCCCTTATGAACAACAATGCCAAGCAACCAGAGCTTCCAGGGACTAAGCCACTACCTAAAGACTATACATGGACTGACCCTGGACTCTGACCTCATAGGTAGCAATGAATATTCTAGTAAGATCACCAGTGGAAGGGGAAGCCCTTGGTCCTGCTAAGACTGAACCCCCAGTGAACGTGATTGTTGGGGGGAGGGCGGCAATGGGGGGAGGGTGGGAAGGGGAACACCCATAAAGAAGGAGAGGGTGAGGGGTAGCGGGATGTTGGCCCATAAACCGGGAAAGGGAATAACACTCGAAATGTAAATAAGAAATACTCAAGTTAATAAAAAAAAAAAAAAAAAAAAAAAAAAAAAAGGCCAGCTGATTTACAGAGGCAGGTCCAGACCAGCGGGTCTGTGTAAAGGTTCCTCTGGTGAACCATTCCTTTGTAGAAAGTTAAAATGTGTACCAAAATGTTATGATTCATGGAATGTGATAGATGTGGAAATAGAATCATGGTTGGAGCTGATGTTGGCAATTTAAGATCTGCTGACTAAGTGAGTGAACAAAATTTGCTAATATCAATTAATGATCGACATGATTTTTCTTTACACTGACTCATTCCTTACCGATAGGATCAACCTTTCCAGTATTTGGGTTCAATGAGCCAGAAAAGTAACTTTGTGGTATCAGAGTGTCATACAACTGTATAATTATTTATTGCAAATAATGGTGAACAGTGGTCAATAAATAGTTTTATATTCCTTTTTTAAAAAAAGTTAACCTTGAAAGTCACTGTAGGAGTCCACATCTCCTCATAACTCTGTTACTCCTCTCAAACACAATTGACATCAGAATAATGACTATAACAAACTGTGATTTTTTCCTTCATGCATGCTTGTCATTACATGTTTTCTATTACATGATAGTCCTGAGAAAGGTTAAAACTTGAACAGTTTTCAACATTTTAATTTAGTTAATTACACATTAATTGAGTGGATTACTATAGTTATGAGAGCTAGTGTTTAATTGGTAACGTTCATCTATGTGTGCCTTTAACTTCTGAGACTTTTGTACACTGACAGGCTTCTGTTTGGTCTTCACAATGGTCATTCCTTCTGCGCAGAGAGAAGAAATGAGTCTTGTCTTTCCAGAGCCCATGATAACTGACACAGGATTATTGTGTTCATGCTAGCAAAAAGGCATAGTCTTCCATCTGTTTGCAGCATACCCGAGTCTTTCATCTCTTATACCCACATCCTGGTCGCTAGGCCACGCCCTTGCTTTGTTCATAACCACAGCTAGTTGGTCATCGATGAAAGAAGTTTCCTTACTTTTGCCTGCAGGTATATTAGGCTACAGAGTACTTATTCCCTCTGTTCGATAGGGAGTTCAATCTTTCTGCGTTAGAGTAGTAAGTCTATGCTCTCCACATCCTGGTTCTGCTGAAATAATTGTTTACTCTAAATCTTGAATTTTATGGAACTGTAATTTATGACATAATTGGGGCTCTTTTGAAATTCAGTTATAATGACAGTAATTTTTAAAATGCAATTAAACTTGGAAATGCTCAATGAAACTGCCATCGATCTCTTCATTAGGCTCCTCAGCAGTTTTCCTATAAGTATAAACTGAGTCCTCAAGAGGCAGACACAAAACAGACAAGGTAATTAATTTATATACACTAATACTTATTTTACATAGTCTATAAAATGATGGGGGTGGGTAAGTGATATAATAAAGGAGGCGACTATTAATACCAAGGGCCATTTGAGGAATCATATGGAAATGTACTGGAGTCAAGCCTTTATTCTAAAGACAACACTTACATATATCACTTAAAACACTCAAGAGCACATGGAGAAGTCAAGCTGATGCAAACCAATAGCCTTCATTTCTGCTGACCAGTATTCATGGTACTGAAAATGATGCTGCATAATCCCAGATGAGAAAGGTAAGCAACACCTCAACTACAAACCTGTGACCTACAATGGCAACTTCCCTGAGTGAAAGCTGGTACAACTGTGGCACAAATGTATTGATCAAGCACACTACCTAATGGAATTTACAGTCCTCCATGAGATGGAGTCTATGTCTGAGAGTGCCCAGATAACCAAGAATCTAAAGAGATTAAATAGCCATGGGCCTAGGGGAAAAGAATTGTCATAACACTGTTCAGTTCAAGAGTGGAGTTATATGAGAATTCATTGTTTGGGAGAAAACATTTAAGAAAACAAAACAAGAGTGGCGTGATACTTTCTTCAAAACAGAAAATTGTTCTTGTAAGGGTAACTAATTTTTCCCCTGCGAGCATTTAACATGTGGAGATAATATCTGAGTTAGGAAAGGCGATTGTATCCATTTTCTCCTCACACCTCTGGCATATTCTCTCCTTGGACTAGGCCAGGCCCTGTGAAAACTGCCATTGTCTCTGAATTCATATGTGTGTCAGTCCTGATGTGGCTGACCAAGGGTGCAAATTGTCTGATGCTATGAATAAAGTTGTCCATGGCATAAGACTTTAGTTTGCCTTATTATTTGGTCTAGTTCTCCCAGGATTACACTGATAGAGTGGTCAACATCAAATACTATTTTTATGGTGAAGAAACACAGAAATAAAATGAATCCATAAAGACATTCCTTCTAATCTAATTTGGGGGCTGTATATGTATGGGCCACATGTAGGGCAGGCTCTGAATGGGTGTTCCTACAGTCTCTATTCTAAACTTTGCCTCCCTATTCCCTCCCATGTGTATTGTTCCCCTTTTAAAGAAGGAGTGAAGTATCTGCATTTTGGTCATCTTTCTTGACCCCAGTGAATAGGATTCTTGGGGGGAGGGTGGTAATGGGGGGTATTAAACCCGATTTAATAAACATGGGAAAAAAGATATCCCTTATACCAATAAATACGTGTCTTATCAGCCATCATCAGAGGGGATTCATCCTACAATAGATTGGAACTAATACAGAGATCCACAACCTGACAATGTGCAGTGAGAGACTTTAGAATACTAGGTCCCAAATTAGAGGTCTTCTTCAAACCTTCAGGGCTTGGGTTGCTATGCTGAAGAGAAGACAGAATGACTGTAGAAGGCCGGTGAGATAAAATACCATACCAACCACATCAGGACTGACACGCATATGAATTCAGAGACAATGACAGCTTTCACAGGGCCTGATCTAGTCCAAGGAGGAATATGCCAGAGGTGAGAGGACAAAATAGATACAATAACCATTTCTAAACTCAGATATTTTCTCCACATGTTAAGTGTTTGCAGAGGAAAAATTAGTTTCCTAATAAAGTCTCACTGGGTACATAAACCAAACTGAAGTTGAGGCTGTACGTGCAGCAGTCGTGAGTTCAAGAGTATTTTTGTGGTTTTCCTTGCGTATTGCTTTGTTTAGGCATTTTCTTTATATTTCTTACTGGTTTTTACTTATATGTTATGATGTCTGATTTTGTGTTTTTATAGTTTTGTGTGTTTGTGTATGTATGTATAAGTGTCTGTGTCTGTCTGTGTGTGTGTGTGTGTGTGTGTGTAAGAGAGACAGAGAGACAGTTTCTTTTGCATTTTTTTTACACCAATTTGTTTGTCTTGTATGCTTTCTAAAGAGAAAAAAGAACGCATTTTTCAAGTGGATTCTATTCAAATACTATTTAATTAAAAGGGGTCTCCAACACTGTAGATAAATGTTAAGTGTGTACATACAAAGGCTTTTGTTTCTAGGCCTGGCATCTCTTTTCATTTTAAATGTATTGTAGACAGTAAGGGTTTCCCATGTCAATTGCATTCAAATCCCTATGCTGTATAATACACAATGGCATGAATTTTATTTGAAAATATGTCAACAAATCAAGACAAATATAGGCGCATACTTGTGTTTTATTTCTTAACCTTATAAACTGTATTTGTTTATCTTCAATGAGTGCTAGATTAAGTCAAATGATCAGTCTCTCCTTTGGTGATATTTTTTCATTAGTTCCTTTTAATAAAGTATTCTATCTTGTTTATGTTAACAACTTGTTCCCCTTAAAGTTGTTAGTAGTATTTTTTTATATTTTTTTAAATTTTTAATTAATTTTTCTATTTTTAAGACTATAATTTAAATAATTCTTTTTTCTCTTCCTTCAACTTAAACTCTCCCACATGCCCCTCCCATTCTGCTTCATATTCATTGTCTCTTGTTCTCTAATTGTTATTGCATGAAAATATGCATATGCAGGGAATCCTGAAGCTGACCTGTCCTAGTTGCCTCCATGAATAAGTCATATGTTTTTCAGGTTACAGTCCATGCTTCCAGAGGCACCTTTTAGTTATTGAAAGAACAGCGCACTCCCTCAGGCAGTGAAGCATTCAAGGCACTGTGTTTCTCTGTGTGCTCCCTTAGAAGTTAAACATGACAAGACAATTATTCTTAGACATTAATCTTGTACACTTTGTATCACTTCCAAACATCACTATGTCCTGGCAACTACACCTATACTGATAGTGGCAATTGGCATTATATTGTGCCAATAAAGGTATACAAAGTCTCATTGCTCTCAATAAAATAGTCACAGCCTTAGTCTTGCTATGACCCAACCAACTGACCTGATTTAATTCCTTGCAGCCATATCAGGTGACCACTTACACGTTTATACTCATAAATAAACCTGTTCTGTCTGTATAATACTACCTGTATATATGTTTTCAGGGCCGACCTTTTGGCAGTACATCTTCTCTGGAGAAAATGATCTCTCCTGCTCTGAACTATTCTCAGTTGCCTATAGTTCTTTGTATAGAGTTGAGGCTTTGCGTGCTTTTTCCAAGCAGCTTTGGCATGTCCGTTGGTGCCATTCTTGCTTAGCTCATAGTTAGTCACGCTCGTGAGACTTAATATGTGATTTTAGAAAACACATTCTTACATTTTTCTTTTTTCTCTACAATGCTTCCTGATCCTTAGGTACAGAAGTGTTTTGTAGATGTGTCCACCCCCCCCCCATGTTTTAAAATGTGTTAAATGCTTCTATTACACTTTCTGGTATTACCTATTGGGACATTTTCTCTTTAATTTTCCAATGCTAACTAGAAACTTCATAGTATTATTAACCTACTTAAAACAGTTATTTGGTTCTCTGTAATAGTCTCTTTCTGTTAAACAGAGAAGTTTCCTTGATAAGGGCTGGGACTGACTTACACTGATCTGTAATTATAATGACAAAAGAAAAATGTTACAAATGTTATGAGGGACTATGCTGGTATGAGAAACTAGGTTTTGTTTAAAGATCTGTGACTTCACTAGCCCTGAGTATTTGACTAAGATTCCAGTACAAGGCATGAATTCTTTCTTGTGGCATGAGTCTTAAGTTCAAATATTCTGCTGTAGGTTGCTGACAAGGCATTGATGCCAGTACTGTACTCCTAGCGTTATTGTGCCACGCAGTTCATAGGCCTTAGAGCTGGATAAGATTGCTGGCTGTGTGGGGTTTAGGACAAGGAAAAGAAAGAGGAAATGAAAACAATATGATATGATCTTTAAACAAAAATAAGAAAAAGGGGACATATCTGGTTTTATTGGTTTTCTGCTTTCCTATGTTTCCTTTTAATCACTTTTGCTCCCTAGTTTCTCTAGGGTTGATTTTAGGTTACTATTTAGAAATTTAGTTTTTGGTTATACATATATTTGATACATATTTCTCTAAATTTAGCACAAATTTACACTTCTCAAAAATGTTTCATTTATCTGGAATATCATAAATGTTTCAAATAAAATATTTTCTTTAATTTATTGAAATTAGAAATTTCCAATTATATTGATTTCTAATTTTATTATGCTGTGGTTTGAACATATCTTTTATATGTTTCAGACTGACAACTTGCTGAACTGTTTTGCGGCCACAGTAGAACCTATTATGATGCAAATTTCTTTTGATCATGAGATGACATATATATTTTATTACCTTATGTAGAATATTTTAAATGGTAACTGGATGGTTGACAATGGTTTTTAAATTGTTTGTATTCTTTCAGGTTTTTTTGATTGTTGAAAGATGAGTTGACATGTCATCTTTGTTAACTGAGTTCTTGTTTTCTTTCCGATTGACTTTTTTTTTTATTTTTTTTATATTTTTATTAACTTGAGTATTTCTTATATACATTTGATGTTATTCCCTTTCCTGTTTCCGGCAAACATCCCCCAATCCTCCCCCCCTTCTGTATGGGTGTTCCCTCCCCCATCCTCCCCCATTGCCGCCCCCCCCCAACAATCTAGTTCACTGGGGTTCAGTCTTAGCAGGAACCAGGGCTCCCCCTTCCACTGGTGATCTTACTAGGATATTCATTGCTACCTATGAGGTCAGAGTCCAGGGTCAGTCCATGTATAGTCTTTAGGTAGTGGCTTAGTCCCTGGAAGTTCTGGTTGCTTGGCATTGTTGTATATATGGGGTCTCGAGCGCCTTCAAGCTCTTCCAGTTCTTTCTCAGATTCCTTCAACGGGGGTCCTATTCTCAGTTCAGTGGTTTGCTGCTGGCATTCGCCTCTGTATTTGCTGAATTCTGGCTGTGTCTATCAGGAGCGATCTACATGGGGCTCCTGTTGGCCTGCACTTCTTTGCTTCATCCATCTTGTCTAATTAGATGGCTGTATATGTATGGGCCACATGTGGGGCAGCCTATGAATGGGTGTTCCTTCAGTCTCTGTTTTAATCTTTTGCCTCTCTATTCCTGCCAAGGGTATTCTTGTTCCCTTTAAAGAAGGAGTGAAGCATTCACATTTTGATCATCCGTCTTGAGTTTCATTTGTTCTAGGCATCTAGGGTAATTCAAGCATTTGGGCTAATAGCCACTTATCAATGAGTGCATACCATGTGTGTTTTTTCTGTGATTGGGTTACCTCTCACCTCAGGATGATATTTTCCAGTTCCAACCATTTGCCCTACTTAATTTCATAAAGTCATTGTTTTTGATAGCTGAGTAATAATCCATTGTGTAGATGTACCACATTTTCTGTATCCATTCCTCTGTTGAAGAGCATCTGGGTTCTTTCCAGCTTCTGGCTATTATAAATAAGGCTGCGATGAACATAGTGGAGCACGTGTCTTTTTTATATGTTGGGGCATCTTGTGGGTATATGCCCAAGAGAGGTATAGCTGGATCCTCAGGTAGTGCAATGTCCAATTTTCTGAGGAACCTCCAGACTGATTTCCAGAATGGTTGTACCAGTCTGCAATCCCACAAAAAATGGAGGAGTGTTCCTCTTTCTCCACATCCTTGCAAGCATCTGCTGTCACCTGAGGTTATGATCTTAGCCATTCTGACTGGTGTGAGGTGAAATCTCAGGGTTGTTTTGATTTGCATTTCCTTTATGACTAAAGATGTTGAACATTTCTTTAGGTGTTTCTCAACCATTTGGCATTCCTCAGCTGTGAATTCTTTGTTTAGCTTTGAACCCCATTTTTTTAATAGGGTTATTTGTCTCCCTGTGGTCTAACTTCTTGAGTTCTTTGTATATTTTGGCTATAAGGCCTCTATCTGTTGTAGGATTGGTAAAGATCTTTTCCCAATCTGTTGGTTGCCGTTTTGTCCTAACCACAGTGTCCTTTGCCTTACAGAAGCTTTGCAGTTTTATGAGATCCCATTTGTCAATTCTTGATCTTAGAGCATAAGCCATTGGTGTTTTGTTCAGGAAATTTTTTCCAGTGCCCATGTGTTCCAGATGCTTCCCTAGTTTTTCTTCTATTAGTTTGAGTGTATCTGATTTGATGTGGAGGTCCTTGATCCACTTGGACTTAAGCTTTATACAGGGTGATAAGCATGGATCGATCTGCATTCTTCTACATGTTGACCTCCAGTTGAACCAGCACCATTTGCTGAAAATGCTATCTTTTTTCCATTGGATGGTTTTGGCTCCTTTGTCAAAAATCAAGTGTCCATAAGTGTGTGGTTTCATTTCTGGGTCTTCAATTCTATTCCATTGGTCTATCTGTCTGTCTCTGTACCAATACCATGCAGTTTTTATCACTATTGCTCTGTAATACTGCTTGAGTTCAGGGATAGTGATTCCCCCTGAAGTCCTTTTATTGTTGAGGATAGTTTTAGCTATCCTGGTTTCTTTGTTATTCCAGATGAATTTGCAAATTGTTCTGTCTAACTCTTTTAAGAATTGGATTGGTATTTTGATGGGGATTGCATTGAATCTGTAGATCGTTTTTGGTAAAATGGCCATTTTTACTATATTAATCCTGCAATCCATGAGCATGGGAGATCTTTCCATCTTCTGAGGTCTTCTTCAATTTCTTTCTTCAGAGTCTTGAAGTTCTTATTGTACAGATCTTTTACTTGCTTGATTAAAGTCACACCGAGGTACTTTATATTATTTGGGTCTATTATGAAGGGTGTCGTTTCCCTAATTTCTTTCTCGGCTTGTTTCTCTTTTGTGTAGAGGAAGGCTACTGATTTATTTGAGTTAGTTTTATACCCAGCCACTTTGCTGAAGTTGTTTATCAGCTTTAGTAGTTCTCTGGTGGAACTTTTGAGATCACTTAAATATACTATCATATCATCTGCAAATAGTGATATTTTGACTTCTTCTTTTCTGATCTGTATCCCCTTGACCTCCTTTTGTTGTCTGATTGCTCTGGCTAGAACTTCAAGAACTATATTGAATAAGTAGTGAGAGAGTGAGCAGCCTTGTTCTAGTCCCTGATTTTAGTGGGATTGCTTCAAGTTTCTCTCCATTTAGTTTAATGTTAGCAACTGGTTTTGCTGTATATGGCTTTTACTATGTTTAGGTATGGGCCTTGAATTCCTATTCTTTCCAGGACTTTTTATCATGAGGGGTGTTGAATTTTTGTCAAATGCTTTTCAGCATCTAATGAAATGATCATGTGGTTTTGTTCTTTCAGTTTGTTTATATAATGGATCACGTTGATGGTTTTCCAGTATATTAAACCATCCCTGAATGCCTGGGATTAAGCCTACTTGATCATGGTGGATGATTGTTTTGATGTGCTCTTGGATTCTGTTTGCCAGAATTTTGTTGAGTATTTTTGCGTCAATGTTCATAAGGGAAATTGGTCTGAAGTTCTCTTTCTTTGTTGGGTCTTTGTGTGGTTTAGGTATAAGAGTAATTGTGGCTTCATAGAAGGAGTTCGGTAGTGCTCCATCTGTTTCAATTTTGTGGAATAGTTTGGATAATATTGGTATGAGGTCTTCTATGAAGGTCTGATAGAATTCTGCACTAAACCCGGCTGGACCTGGGCTCTTTTTGGTTGGGAGACCTTTAATGACTGCTTCTATTTCTTTAGGAGTTATGGGGTTGTTTAAATTGTTTATCTGTTCCTGATTTAACTTCAGTACCTGGTATCTCTCTAAGAAAATGTCCGTTTCTTGCAGATTTTCAAGTTTTGTTTTATATAGGTTTTTATAGTAAGATCTGATGATTTTTTGAATTTCCTCTGAATCTGTAGTTATGTCTCCCTTTTCATTTCTGATTTTGTTAATTTGGACACTCTCTCTGTGTCCTCTCGTTAGTCTGGCTAAGGGTTTATCTATCTCGTTGATTTCCTCAAAGAACCAACTTTTGGTTCTGTTTATCCTTTCTATGGTCCTTTTTGTTTCTACTTGGTTGATTTCAGCTCTGAGTTTGATTATTTCCTACTCCTCCTGGGTGTATTTGCTTCTTTTTGTTCTAGAGCTTTTAGGTGTGCTGTCAATCTGCTGACATATGCTCTTTCCTGTTTCTTTCTGCAGGCACTCAGCGCTATGAGTTTTCCTCTTAGCACAGCTTTCATTGTGTCCCATAAGTTTGGGTATGTTGTACCTTCATTTTCATTAAATTCTAAAAAAAGTCTTTAATTTCTTTCTTTATTTCTTCCTTGACCAGGTTATCATTGAGTAGAGCATTGTTCAATTTCCACGATATGGGCATTCTTCCCTTATTGTTATTGAAGACCAGTTTTAGGCCCCAGGTCTGATAGCACGCATGGGATTATTTCTATCTTTCTGTACCTGTTGAGGCCCATTTTTTGACCAATTATATGGTCAATTTTGGAGAAAGTACCATGAGGAGCTGAGAAGAAGGTATATCCTTTTGCTTTAGGATAGAATGTTCTATAAATATCTGTTATGTCCATTTGGCTCATGATTTCTCTTAGTCTGTCTACGTATCTGTTTAATTTCTGTTTCCATCATCTGTCCATTGATGAGAGTGGGGTGTTGAAATCACCTACTATTATTGTGTGAGGTACAATATGTGTTTTGATCTTTAGTAAGGTTTCTTTTATGTATGTAGGTGCCCTTGTATTTGGGGCATAGATAGTTAGGATTGAGAGTTCATCTTGGTGGATTTTTCTTTTGATGAATATAAAGTGTCCTTCCTTATCTTTTTTGATGAATTTTAGTTGAAAATTGATTTTATTTTATATTAGAATGGCTACCTCCAGCTTGCTTCTTTCGACCATTTGCTTGGAAAGTGGTTTTCCAGCCTTTCACTCTGAGGTAGTGTCTGTCTTTTTCTCTGAGGTGTGTTTCCTGTGGGCAGCAGAATGCAGGGTCCTCATTGCATATCCAGTTTATTAATCTATGTCTTTTTATTGGGGGAGTTGAGGCCATTGATGTTGAGAGATATTAAGGAATAGTGATTATTGCTTCCTGTTATATTCATATTTGGATATGAGGTTATGTTTGTGTGCTTTTCTTCTCTTTGTTTTGTTGCCAAGACGATTAGTTTCTTGCTTCTTCTAGGGTATAGCTTGCCTCCTTATGTTGGGCTTTACCATTTATTATCCTTTGTAGTGCTGGATGTGTAGGAAGATATTGTGTAAATTTGGTTTTGTCATGGAATATCTTGGTTTCTCCATTTATGTTAATTGAGAGTTTTGCTGGATACAGCAATCTGGGCTGGTATTTGTGTTCTCTTAGGTCTGTATGACATCAGTCCAGGATCTTCTGGCCTTCATAGTTTCTGGAGAAAAGTCTGGTGTGATTCTGATAGGTCTGCCTTTATATGTTACTTGACCTTTTTCCCTTACTGCTTTTAACATTCTTTCTTTATTTTGTGCGTTTGGTGTTTTGACTATTATGTTACGGGAGGTGTTTCTTTTCTGGTCCAATCTCTTTGGAGTTCTGTAGGCTTCTTGTATGCCTATGGGTATCTCTTTTTTTAGGTTAGGGAAGTTTTCTTCTATGATTTTGTTGAAGATATTTACTGGTCCTTTGAGCTGGGAGTCTTCACTCTCTTCTATACCTATT
>NC_046163.1:86478396-86492147 GCF_011064425.1 Rattus rattus | reverse complement strand
TGAGCTGGGAGTCTTCACTCTCTTCTATACCTATTATCCTTAGGTTTGATCTTCTCATTGAGTCCTGGATTTCCTGTATGTTTTGGACCAGTAGCTTTTCCTGCTTTACTATATCTTTGACAATTGAGTCGATGACTTCTATGGAATCTTCTGCTCCTTAGATTCTCTCTTCCATCTCTTGTATTCTGTTGGTGAAGCTTGTATCTACAGCTCCTTGTCTCTTCTTTTGGTTTTCTATATCCAGGGTTGTTTCCATGTGTTCTTTCTTGATTGCTTCTATTTCCATTTTTAATTCCTTCAACTGTTTGATTGTGTTTTCCTGGAATTCTTTCAGGGATTTTTGTGACTCCTCTCTATGGGCTTCTACTTGTTTGGTGTGGGATTTCCTGAATTCTTTCCAGGGTTTTATGATTCCTCTCTGTAGGCTTCTACTTGTTTATTAATCTTTTCCTGTGTTTCTCTAAGGGAGTTCTTCACGTCTTTCTTGAAGTCCTCCAGCATCATGATCAAATATGATTTTGAAACTAGATCTTGCTTTTCTGGTGTGTTTGGATATTCCGTGTTTGCTTTGGTGGGAGGATTGGGCTCCGATGATGCCATGTAGTCTTGGTTTCTGTTGCTTGGGTTCCTGCGCTTGCCTCTCGCCATCAGATTATCTCTAGTGTTACTTTGTTCTGTTATTTCTGACAGTGGCTAGACTGTCCTATAAGCCTGTGTCAGGAGTGCTGTAGACCTATTTTCCTGTTTTTTTCAGCCAGTTATGGGACAGAGTGTTCTGCTTTCGGCGTGTAGTTTTCCTATCTACAGGTCTTTAGCTGTTCCTGTGGGCCTGTCTTGAGTTCCCATTCAGGTCCTTGCATCACAAAAGTTGGTCTTACCTGTGGTTCCGAGGCTCATGTTTGCTCGTGGGGTGTTGCTTATGAGCTCTCCGCGGCCGCAGCAACCAGGAAGATCTGAGCCGCCCTCTCCGGGAGCTTTAGTGCACCAGGGTTCCAGATAGCGTTTGGTGTTTTTTTTGGCGTCAGAGATGTGTGCAGAGTGCAGTCTCTTCTGGTTTCCCAGGCGTGTCTGCCTCTCTGAAGGTTTAGCTCTCTCTCCCACGGGATTTGGGTGCAGAGAACTGTTTATCCGGTCGGTCCCTTCAGGTTCTGGCGGTGTCTCAGACACAGCGGACCTGCTGCTCCTGGGTCCCCCTCTACGGGGCCGATTGACTATTTTTAATCATGTGTTTTAGTCTTAGATGCATGCAAATAGGATTGTTTCATTGGTTTTGTTTTGTTGTTTTTGATAAATAAGATCACTTTTTATTAAATAATAACATCTTTTTATCAATTTTCTTTACTGTCAAAAGCTACTTTGACTATGCAAAGTCCACCTTTAGGTTTGTTCTGCTTAACTGGAGACAATTTTATCAACACAATTAGACAAATATACTTTTCACTTGTTTTTATTTTGCTTTTCTTCTTTTTACCTTTATTTACTTTTTAATTTATTACATTTCTGCATTTCAATTACTTCCACGATTCCCTTTGTATTTAAAAAAAACACTTATACATTTTAATTAATCAGTCATTTGCAATTTTTTTCATTTATTGCCTTTTTTTTTTTTTCTTCCCCTATCTTACACTGTTATTTCTCTCAATTATTTTATGGCACTCCATAATATCTCCTCTTTAGATAATTTATATTTTAAATAATTTTAGTCATCTTGATTTTATAGTCCAAATTTTCCAGTAATTTTGCCTGCCTTTCAAACTAAATGAGTATGCTCACTCTTTTTCCTTTGTATTCCGTGCAGGATGAGCCTTGTTGCTCTTATTGAAGGTACTTATCCTTGTGCATGTTTCCCATATTGTTTCCCTCAATGCTTTAAACATCTACTTTTTATAACAATTATGTGGAAGAAATCTTTTCCTTATGCTCTGTTTACTTTGAACTTCATATTCTGATCATGTCTCCCCTCTGTCATTTCTCATAGTCCTAAAAATCAGCTGTTACATGCTGGTGATTACATGTTCATACTCTTTCGATAAGAGTCTTTTTTTTCTGTATTGAAAACTATGTGTGTGTGTGTAAATCAATGCATGTATATGGGGAGAGAGTTCTCTACAACCCTAAATTGATGTTTTTAAGTCCCTTCAGGATTTGATTTTGTTTTCTTTACATGGTTGCTACTGTTTGATTTTTTCCTCACTCATGATAATATCTTGCACGGCGATGAAAGATCTATGGTTTTTGATTGTGAACAGTCAGTGTGCTATAGAGTGATGTGTGAGTTAGTCTTATTAGAAAGAGCTCCTGTAAGTTTGTTTGTTCTTACATGAAAAATACAGTGAGAAGAAATAGTAAAACTAGAAGTAGTACATCACTAACAATCAAATGTATCTATGCATTAAATCCAATCTTCTTCTAGAAGGAGAAACTATATGTTGTCTGTAAAACCAACTTATGGTGATTAGTGTATGCATGTCAGAGAGAGTAAATCACTTGGATTTCTGAAAAGAAGTCCTGTAAATCATCTGCATGTTTCTCAATATATGAGGTCCATTACCACATTACCAGTTATGTCTTTTTTCTTCAAAATGTCCTTAAACAATAATGTACTTTATAATTTGTACAAATACAAGTGTATTATATACATATGTGTGCATGTGTGTATAGTTTACACATTTATCTCCCAATGTTATGATCAGCACTGTTTCAACAAAGCAGAAGATGTCTCCATTACGTAGACTGTCTCTGATTTTCTTAGATAAAATAGAATTACATCACTTTTCCCCTTCCTCCTTTCTTCTTAATTCCCCAACCAGATATTCTTGCTTCAAATTTTCTTGCCCTCTTACTTAAACATCTTCAATGCTACCAAAAGCTGTTGTAGCTAAAGTGTAGGAAACTTTGCAAAAGAGGGGGTACAAAGATATTAAGAGCAAGAATACCAGTTTGCCATGAAACACTCTTATTTTAAAAGGCTTAAATAAAACCACTACAATGGCGATATCAATAAATAAGGAAGAGTGAATTTTTCTATAGGGTCCCATCCTATAGAAATGAAAACTCCCTAGGCAAAGAATGATAAACAACTAATGACTGCTAGCAGAGGGAAAGTAGCCTTTCCCATGATGAGCCACGTTAATGATTCACCAATAAAGTGGAGCTGAAGTAAAAACTTTCTCTTTTTAAAAATTTTATTGGATAGTTTTTTATTTAAATTTCAAATGTTATTCCATCCATAAAACCCTATCCCATGCCCTCCTCCTGCTTTTATTTGGTGACCCCCAACCACTCACCCTTCCTGCTTCCCTATTTGACATTGCCCCCACACTGGGGCATTGAGCCTGGCAGGACCAAGGGCTTCCTCCCACTGGTATCCCCCAAGGCATTTGTGCTACATATGAAGTAAAGCCATGGGTTCTGTCCATGTACATTTTGGATGGTGATTTGATCCCTGAATTCTGGTTGGTTAGTTTTGTTGTTCTTATAGGGCTGCAAATCTTTTTACCTCCTTCATCCTTTTTCTAACTTCACTAGGGACCCTGTTCTCCAGTTCAGTGGTTGGCAGTGAGCATCTTCCTCTGTATGTGTCATACCACTGCAGAGGAACTTAGAAGACAGCTATATCAGGCTCCTGTCAGTACACACTTCTTAGCATCAGCAATATCCTCTGAGTTTCATGGCTGTATGTAGGCTGGAGACCTTTCACTGCTCTAAACTTTGTCTTCATATTTCTTCCTGTTAATATTTTTGTTCCCACTTCTAATAAAGACTGAAGCATCCACACTTTGGTAGTTCTTCTTGAGCTTCATGGGGTCTGTAGATTGTATCTTGGATAATCTGAGCTTTTGGACTATCATCCACTTATCAGCGAGTGCATACCATGTGTGTTTTTTTTGTGTGTTTTAATTGTCTCACTCAGGATGGTATTTTCTAGTTCTACCCATTTGCCTAAGAATTTCGTGAAGTCATTGTTTTTAATAGCTGAGTAGTACTCCATTGTATAAATGAACCACTTTTCTGTAATGATTCCTCTATTGAGGGACATCTGGTTCTTTCCAGCATCTGGCTATTATGAGTAAAGCTGCTATGAACATATAGTATGAATACGTACAATTGTTGTATGTTTGAGCATCTTTGGGTATATGACCGGAATGGTATAGCGGGTCCTCAGGTAGTACAATGTACAATTTTCTGAGGAGCCTCAGACTGATTTCCAGAATGGTTTGTACCAGTTGCAATACTACAAACAATGGAGGAATGTTCCTCTACTCCACATTTTGCACAACATCTGTTGTACCCCTGAGCTTTTTATGTTAGCAATTCTGGTGACCTCAAGCTGTATTACAGAGTAATGATGATAAAAACTGTATGGTATTGGTACAGAGACAGACATATATCAATGGAATATAATTAAAGACCAGAAATGAACCTACACACCTATGGTCACCTCGATCTTTGACAAAGGAGCTAAAAAACAATTCAGTGGAAAAAGATAGTACTTTCAACAAATGGTGCTGTTTGACTGGAGGTCAGCATGGTGAAGAATGCAAATTGATCCATTCTTATCAACCCATAAAGCTCAGGTTCAAGTGGACCAAGGACCACCACATAAAACCACATACACTCAAAGTAATAGAAGAAAAAAAAGTGGGGAAGACCTCAAACACATGGGCAAGGGGAAATTTTTCTTTCCTGATTGAACACCAATGGCTTAAGTATAAGATCAAGAATGGAAACAAGTGAGACTCATAAAATTACAAAGCTTCTGTAAGGCAAAGGACACTGTAATTAGGGACAAAACAACAACCAACAGATTGTGAAAAATCTTTAACAATTTTATATTTAATGGAGGGCTAATATCCAAATATGCAAAGAACTCAAGGAGTTAGACTATAGAAACAAATAATCCTATTAAAAAATGGGATGACAAGAGCTAAACAAGGAATTCTCTGACGGGAATATACAATGGCTGAGAAGCACCTAAAAGAAATGTTCAACATCATTAGTAATCAGGGAAATGAAAAGCACAACTTTCTCTCTTTACTACTGCTCCAACTGATGGTGTCATCTGTGAGAATGTAGTCAAAAAATGAGGCATGCTAAAGTCTCATGCAATTTTAATTTCTTTTTTATTACACCAGACAATTTTTTTCCTGAGGATTAAGGAAGGTCACATGAGTAAATATCTCATGAGTTCAAACTTTATATAATCACAAAGTCAAGCATACATGGCAAAAATACATTTTTTCCATACATACATATAAACAAATAATAGTAGCCAGTTATCATGAATAAGCTAAAATAAACTCACTCCTATTCCCTACTCTTGGGAGGAGCACAAAAGCACATTCCAAAAATAATTCTGTCTTTGAAGAAACAAGCTCTTGTTTTTTTCGGTTTTTTCTCTTAATCATTCCATTAATTTACAACTCAAATTATATAAGAAGTGTACCTAGAGGGATCCATGGTTCCAGATACATAGTTTGCAGAGGATGACCTTGCCTGACAGCAATGAGAGGTAAGGCCTTTGGTTCAGGGGAGGCTTGATGCTCCAATATGGGTGGATGCTGAAGTGGTGGGGAGGGAGAGTGTGGAGGTAAGGAGCACCCTCATACAGGCAAAGGGTAGGGAAGGGGGATGGAGATGGAGTTTGGTGGAGGGTAACTAGGAAGTGGAACACCTTGTATTGTTTACAAGCACAGACTCCATTCTTGGATCGTATTCTTACACTTTCTCTTGGTTTTACATAATATGTAATATGCTTTCAAGTTGTTGTTGTTGTTGTTGTTATTATTATTATTATTATTATTATTATTATTATTGTACTTTAGTTTGCTTCACTATTCATTATTCCTACATTGGATGGTAAGTTTGTTATTTGATATTTTTTTGTTTTATTGTATCTAAAATTAATTTTGAAATGTATTCAACCATTATTATGTAAAAAATTTTCTTCTTTTTCTTCACATGTCCTAACTCTTCAAATTTATCTTTTAAAACATCTCTAAATTTAGGTTCTTTTTTATTTCTTTAATTTTGGTTTCCTTGGTTTTTAGTCAAGAATATTCTATTTTTCAGATGCTTAATTTGTCAAAGCCAGACGGGTTTATCAATATGCTTATTGAAGATCTTTTGTTGAACTATATTTTATTTATACCATTTTTGTTTGTGCCTTTTTAAGATCCATGTTGTACATCTCCTCATGCTACATTCAATGTTGCATTCTTTTTCAATAAATAATTTTATTATTAATCATAACTAATATAATAGGTAAAACTGCTTCAGAACAAGAATTATGACTCCAAATATAATAGCCAGTACAATGTTCTTGATATTTTCTTTTCAGTAAACAATTGAGTGTTAAAATAAATCAGTGAATGAATAGTTGTCAACTTGACTTATTAGTGGAAGTGTTATTTTTCTCTAGCAACTCAGTATATAAAATAATATATTTGTAAATGAAAAGCCCTAAGACATTTTGCTATTGGATGCTGGTCTTTTTTTTTCTTTTATGTTTTTAGTTTTGTGTAGAGGCTGTTGTTTGAATGTAAGAGTATGTATAACCCTTTTGCCAGAGTATGGTTCTGATCCTTGATGGAGTTTCAGGCAAAGTATGAGCCATCCAGCTTGAGTACTGAACCAAAGTTGCATCTTCAAGAAGACCGCTGTAATCTTAAATACTGAGTAAATCTTTTACTCCTTAGCTAGTGTTCTTAAAGGTTTTGAGGGTTAAGGGGTCACATTAATCTGTCATTGTTAGAAGCTCAAGGAAAATAAATGAGAAAAAGTGGGACCCATAAAGCTGGTCTATTTTCAATAATACCATCTTTTGACCCCCAAAAAGCATTAATGAACTATCTGTTCTTTGCATTTCAAATTAAATTAGACATTTAATATCTACAACAGTAAAACTGATCCTTTGAGATGAAGTGTGATTTGTAAGTATACAATAAACCAAGAAAATTTGACAGTTTTTCATTGGAAAATATCAAACTTTTTTTGCCTTATAGTTATTATTATTATTATTTATTATTATTATTATTATTATTATTATTATTACTATACCCCACTAATGAAAGTCTAACTTATACACCAAAATTATAATTAGGTTTTTAAGAATTTTTTTACATAAACAATAGTGTTGAATTTATGATTTGTAAGAATCTCTAAAAATATTATTTCCTGAGACATCAAATGTCAATGCTTCTAAATAAGTCCCTGTCTTAAATATTTAAATGAATTTTTAAAAAAAAACCTAGATTCTTTATTAAAATTTCCTAAAAATTTTTAGCTAAACTCAAAAATGACTAAAAATGCTTAAAATGCAATGAAAATATTACTTTTCCATACAATATTTTATAAATAACTTGTTATAATCCTGACATTTCCTTTTATGTATTTCTAATATTAAAAAATCACATTTATATTTTATTGTATTGACAGTCTTACACATAAAATAACAAAGACATTCAGTATATACATTAGCAAGAAATGTATATAGTTCAAGAGGGAAGTAAAAAACCATGATGATATTTCCTGTTTCTATGTATTATGTTCCCATAAGACAAAACGGTAACATAAATCCTGAACCTCGTCATTGCATCGCTTGGAACTTTTTATCCTCTCAGTGTCTCCATAGTCAACACTAGATCAAATAGATTTCTTATGCTTCATGTGAAGCATTTCTAAGAAATCATGATATAATTGGAACTAATAGCTAAATGCTAGAACATTGTTTTGTATCTGACTGTGGGAAACAAGGGCATGCCCTGACAAGTAAACTGTTCCTGTGCTGAAACTCCAGTATCTTTCCATTGATTTTTATTCCTTCATACCAGAGAATGAAAGTAAGAGAGGCTAGTTTTCCTTTGGCGGTAACAGCATTCTTAGGTATTTGTAGTGCGACCTTGATGAGCATGACATCTAATAAGGCAAACCACTACTTGTAGTTTAATTTAGTAGATTTCTAGTACTAAATAAATGATATACAGCCTTGTCTACACTGAATGAAAATCAAAAAGAGGCACATCTACTGTATTAACCAGAGTAGTTTCTTGTGTCGATTGTGTGTTCCCCTTCGGTTTCCGGGCCAACATCCCTAACCCTACTCCTTCTACCAGTGGTTGTTCTCATCCTCCACCATTACCACGTCTGCCAACAATCCACCATTCCTAGGTGTTCAGTGCATGCGGACCAAGGCTTCATACCAGCAGTGGTGTACCCACCGGGCTGTTACATTTGCTGAAAACTAGGTTGGAGCCAGGGTCAGTCCATGTATAGATCTCCCATGCTCATGGATTGGCAGGATTATATAAGTAAAACTGCAGTTTTTCGCCAGATCTACAGATTCAATGCAATCCCCATCAAAATACCAATCAATTCTTCAGAAATTAGACAGAACAATTTCCAAATTCATCTGGAATAACAAAAAACCCAGGATAGCTAAAACTATCCTCAACAATAAAAGGACTTCAGGGGGAATCACTATCCTGAACTCAAGCAGTATTACGGAATAGTGATAAAAAACTGCATGGTATTGGTACAGAGACAGACCCGATAGACCAATGGAGACAGAATTGAAGACCAGAAATGAATCCACACCTATGGTCATTGATTTTTGACAAAGGAGACCGTCATCAATGGAAAAAAGATAGCATTTTCAGCAAATGGTGCTGGTTCAACTGGAGAGTCAACATGTAGAAGAATGCAGATCGATCCATGCTTATCACCCTGTACAAAGCTTAAGTCCAAGTGGATCAAGGACCTCCACATCAAACTAATAGAAGAAAAACTTGGGAAGCATCTGGAACACATGGGCACTGGAAAAAATTTCCTGAACAAAACACCAATGGCTTATGCTCTAAGATCAAGAATCGACAAATGGGATCTCATAAAACTGCAAAGCTACTGTAAGACAAAGGACACTGTTGTTAGGACAAAATGCAGCAACCAGATTAGGGAAAGATCTTTACCAATCTACAACAGATAGAGGGCTTATATCCAAACATATACAAGAACTCAAGAAGTTAGACCACAGGGGGAGTCAAATAACTATTAAAAATGGGTTCACAACAAACAAAGAATTCACAACTGAGGAATGCTGAATGGATAAACACCTAAAAATGTTCAACATCTTTAGTCTCATAAAATGCAAATCACAAAGTAACCCGAGATTTCCCACCTCACAGCAGTGAGAATGGCTAGATCAAAACTCGGAAACAAATACTGAGGGGATGTGGAAAGGGAACACTCCTCCATTGTTGGTGGGATTGCAGACTGGTACAACCATTCTGAAATCAGTCTGGAGTTCCTCAGAAAATTGGACATTGAACTGAGGACCAGCTTCCTCTCTTGGCATATACCCAGAAAGATGCCCCAACATATATAAAAGACACATGCTATACAAATGTTAAGCAAAAAACTTTTATTAAGATCATGTCATAAAACTTAAATCAATTTGTTTCTAAGTAGTCTTTTTTTATTAACCTATATAAAATGTAAGTTTACAGCACAAAGAACACAATTATTTCTCTAAGCTTTCACATGCTATTGGTAGACCTAGAAACAAATGGACACGTAATTTGATGTTTAACAACAATACTATACCATTAACACCAAGACAAGGCAACTAAAATCCATGCCTGATAGGTTGTAATTTGGGTTTGTAAATGGTAAGACTTTTAAGTAAACTTCAATATGTTTACTAGTATGATCCTAATTACCTACTTTAATTATATCAAAGTGTACCCTGCTCTCTTGTTTTGTAAGATTGGTCATATTACTAAAGTTACCTAGTTTATTGGCTTTGAGAACTGTGCAGAGAATTGGTTCATCCTGCTGGAAGGGAGGTGCTGCGGGTTCTCAAAAGGAGTCAGAAAGTGAGGAACCAACCGCTCCATTCGAGGAAATAGTAATCTGGATTTTCCGGAGTAGCCTCCGCCTCCCTCCTTTCTGAGTTTCTCTTTTGATCTCCAACTAAACATCAGAATTTGGCTTTCGTATCCAGACTTGGTGCCTTTCATTTTCTCAGCTTCCCGCCTGAGGAGATAACAACTTCTGCATCTTAGAGAAAATTTATTTCTCCCTAAAAATAACAGCTAGTGACTAAATGCTGCTAGAGAGGTTGAAACAATTTATCTTGAACTCTGAAGAAGGCAAAGAAGGGTGAATTGCATGGGTGAGCCATTACCTGCCGCAGGGAGGCAGACAGGTCATTACTTGTGAAGGTAGTGTGACCATTTCCTGTTCATGGCTTTGAGGAGGCCGGAGGTCAGGGGCACATAGTCTCCTTTGGGCCACGTGCATCTTTTTGGAGATTCCTGAGCTCTCTTAGAGCATGTACCCTCTGGGATGCAGTCTGCTGAGCTTTTCTCTGTGCTTTACCCTTCCTCCCATTGATGCTCTGAATGCTCAGGCATGCCTGAACAATTATTTCTTTGTTCTTTATCTAAAATAAACTCCTGCAAATAAACATGCATATAAAATTATGAACATATTTTCAATCTAAAAGGCATACCCAAAGACAAGAGAAAGAGAAGGCATATGGTGGTGTGGCATCTGCAGAACTATCCTCCCAAATACCCCTCCTTCAGCATAGAAAACACTTTAGGAAGGCTGTACGTGTAAGAAGCCCAAAACCAGAATAGACACTGTCTTTCTAGAGATAATTTAGATTAAAATCAATACATTATTATAGGATTCTTCATTTACTTAAAAAAGAAGGTGATTTCAAATCATTTGGTTTTCCCTCTGTTTAGAGGGAAAACAGCCAGTTATATCCAATCCAAAATAACCTTCCTCTGGTTTCCTGGGCTCTTTTCAATTCCTGCCGCTTCACCAGCTTCCTAGATCATTCTGTGTTTTATGGCTGTGCTTGCAAGCAAACGAAAGCCCACATATCTGTAGAGGTTGCTCTACTTCTTTTCTCTGTACCCTAACCGCTTGAGGGATTTGGAATATATGTTGCAAATCATTCTGTGTCTCTGTCTCTGTCTCTAGCTCTCCCTATCTCTGTTTGGTCTCAGTCTCTGTACCTCTCTGTCTCTCTCTAAAGTTGTGTGTGTGTGTGTGTGTGTGTGTGTGTGTGTGTGTGTGTGTGTGGAACTCACAATAATAACCACAAGTTTTCATTTAGTAGCTATAAAAAGAGAAAAAACTATGAAATTTTTATACGAATCTGAGAGCTCCGTTGTGGGATTTCTATCAAGAATGAGTCATTAAATCATCCCCCTAGACTGAGCTACAAAACTCAGAGGATGGTAGAAAAAGAGAATCTGCTTGCTGCAGGTTGGTGATATGAGGAATGTCATGAGCTTTCCATAGAATATATATTCCCCTTGAGGGAGTTAAACTATTGCACATATGGGGATGTTCAGTGGCTGATATCAAAGATTCATTGCCCAAATGAGGCAGCTTCTTTTAAACTACTGTATTATTCAAAATGGGGTGTCAGAACAACTCTGAGGAGGTTTTGGATTTATTTTGTGAAAATAACCAGTTTTTATTTTGAAAAATATGTCCTCCAGGGTTGAGGCCTTAGGCAGTTCAGAAAAACTGAAGAAAAAGGATGTCTTGTATTCATTCAAAGACATTTGTACTTGTACAAGGTAATCTCTGACTATATATTAAAATAAAAGTTCAATAATACATCTCTAGCCTTTTTCTGCACTTCCCAGAACTCTAGAATACCTACATGATCTCCAAGTTTAAAAACTGCATTTGATCCAATAGTCAATGTTCTCTCATGAGCACTGTTAAACTTAAGTCATTAAATTTGCGTCCTATTTTTAAATTATAATTATTTATTTGTTAATTTACTTATTTATTGTGAGTGCATGTGTGTGTGCACATGTGCCATAACATGTATATGGATTTTGCAGGATAATTTGTGGAATTCAGGTCTTTTCTTCTAACATAGGAAAGCTATGGATGAAATATAAGTCCACAAATTTGGCTCAAGTAAGTATGCACTGAGCCATCTTGCCAGCCCCAATTCACTCATGAAATTGTTCAAAGATGTAATGTGCTAAAAATATATTTGATAGAAAAATTTAACTATTTTTATTTTTCCTTCATTTTGAAATTCTTGCATAATTATATCAATTATCTACCATCTATCCTCTCAAATCTCCTGCGTACATACTGCTCCTTATTCTCCTTCAAATCCATGGCCTCTTTCTTTATTAACTCTTGTTACACGAATATATGCATACACACATATGCATAAATATAACCTGTTTGTCTGTATAATGATATTTGGATGAATGTTTTCAGATATGCTACAAGAAGCATACTACAGTACATGAGAAAACACAACAGGGTCTCATATCCACTCAAAGAACTACAAGAAAGAAAAAGAATGTGTAAAGTGGGAAAAATTGTTTTACTAAAAGAAGTACAAATACATTGGGTATCCAATACCAAATGGTCAGTCTTTAAAATAAATTATACATTTTATGGTATACATTTGATGCAATATGCTTTTCTTTTAACAGGGGAAGTTTCCATGAAGAATAAATTAGCTTCCAAACTTCCAAGTTCTTCTGTACATACCATTATGATTATCTGTTATTCCCTTAACTTTCATTGTATTACTTTGTATGAAACTTGAAGGATTTTATATATTTCCCCCCACATGCTTTGAAAATATTACACTGCAATAAGGCATAGTTTCATTCTTGTGAGCCACCACCCAACAAGCTTGAAATACTATGAATTTCCAATACCATTTTTCTTACTGTTTTTTATTACAAATCATCTAGGCAAGTCTTTTAACCTCTGTGAGCCTCAATTTCCTAACTATAAAATTAGGAGTTCATACTCTGTAATGTGGATGCCCTTCTAGTTAAAACTGTCTGTGGTGACATTTCAACTGCTCTGTGAATTAAGGAACAGAATATGGAAGACCTAACCATCATCCCTAACGCTCTCAAGTCTCATTATGGGAAACTGTAATTTGCTTTGATCAATGAGCCGGTTTGCAAATTTGGCATCTACTAGCATTTATATTAATTGGCTGTGTCAATAGAAGTATTGTGAATAAGGGGCAGCAAGATCAGAAGACTACAGCATAGCATTTAAAAGGCTCAAATCTAAATCAGAGATGTGGTCAGCAGAGTTCTAGAAGTCAGCCTGGACTCATTGTTTCTCTTCACCACTGAACAGGCATTCTGACCTATGGAAGATATTTAGTCTCTTTGTCTTGCCTATAAATTTCATTATAATAAAAGAAGTAAATGAATAGTAAATGCCTCTTGAGCACCTAGTAATCCACAGCCATTGATATTAAAAAGACAATATGAGGAATAAGCCTTCTGTTTGTCAGAAACCAATAGTCTGCTAATGACTCGTCTATGTTCATTGTTACTGCGGGTAGACTTGTATCATATCAGCATAAAGAATGTAATCTTACATTTATGTTAGAATCAAACTTATTTACCAAGAGTAATTGAATAAATAAAAATTACCATTATTTCTACTGATCTTAAACTTATTTGCAGTAACATTATTTGATGGTTATAGACTTTATTTACTGTTTGAACTTAAGAGTTGATAGAAATGATTAAAAATGAAATAAGTAGATCCCGGCCTGCAGCTGCTCTCTGCTCCCAGAACACGTAGGAGAGAGACCTCACCGCTTGGTCAGGTGGGCACTCCTGAGGCTGCAGAGCAGAAAAGACCACCAACACTGCCCACCCCTGCCCACATCCCTGGCCCAAGAGGAAACTGTATAAGGCCTCTGGGCTCCCGTGGGAGAG